>NW_027666722.1:0-149916 GCF_963457725.1 Sprattus sprattus | reverse complement strand
GGATTCTACCTGAGCAGCAGTACTGACAAGTGTATAGAGTGCATTATAAGAAAAGGTAGAGTACATTACAGTTTTTCACTATTGTTAAGACGTAAAAAGCGAAAATTCGGCACAATCTGCACAACCTTCGCGTCATGTATCAATCGCTCGCCCCAAGTGAGAAGTACTTAAGACTCCTTTATCTGCATTAGACTCTGATTTTCCTTGTGAACACACTGTTGTCAATTACACATCACGTGGTTGTCAAAACACTGTACACAAAGTTCACACTTCTCAAGTAAAATCTCAAAGCATCAACCTGCAAGACACAAATAGTCAAATCTCTAAACTTTCAGGTCTTTTGACCAATTTGCAGTGAGGACTGCACCATAAAAGTGTCTTGAGCCTCTGTTTTGTTTGGTAAACTATTGAAAACTTTGAAAAGATCGACAACCAGAGAAGGAGAGGGGTAAGAGTGAGAGGAGGAGGAAGAGGAGGACAAGAAGGAGGAGGAGTAGGAGGTTGAGGAGTAGGAGGACAGAGAGAAGGAAGAGGAGGACAAGGAGGAGGAAGAGAATGAGGAGAAGGTGGAGAAGGAGGAGGAGAAAGAAGAAGGAGAATGGTCATCTCAAATGAGATTTGGGCTGCTGTGGTAGACCATGTTTTCATGGTTTTTCATTAGAACCTTCAGGATGGAGAACAAGTACAAAATCTATTTGCCTTGTGTACTGTAATACTGCATATCAATAGAATATAGTGTGCTCACAGTATTTGTATTTTGCAGGACTGAAAGAGAACCACACTGTGGAGGAAGAAAACACACTTTCAATATTTTTTCAAAGTAGCATTTTCCAGGAGATATAAAGGGTTTTGCATTTTTTGTTAGTTGTTTTGGGATTTGTGTTTAGAGTTTTGAGAAAAAAAAATGTGTGTAAGCAATTGAGAAAAACTGTAAGCATTTTGTATACAATATTATGTCAATACAATCTAGTGTTTGGTGGAACAGGAGACTAAAATTGTAAATATGGTTTGTGAGAACAACAGTATTGCTGTTTTATGTTTGACTATGAAAAATGTGAAGTACACAGAGAAAGTGTGGGGGGTGGGGGGGTGGAGGGTAGTTACGACAGGCCCTCGTGCATGCTATTATCAAGGGCCCTAGTGCACGCTATTTACTAGTTAATCCATTGTGACATCTCTCCTTTTGCAAAAGCAACAACAAACTCTGATAGTTGGCATCCCTCTCATTAATATTAATGTCTTAATATTAACGTATCTAACAATATATATTACCAGAAATGTGTTGGATTCTACAGTCAAATTAGTTACTTCGGCTATTGTATTGGGAAAGTAGACATGTAAAAAAGAAAGCTATCAACAATAGCACTCTGACACACTTACGTAAACAAACGGTCAAAGTGCTGAAAGGTTCTTTAAAAACACTTATGAAAGGCACGATTTGTTGCGGCTTTACCAACATCTGAGAAACACATATACAATGAAACAGGCGCTCGGCGGCGACCTATCATTCATGTTTTGGAGCAGATTGCCTAGCAGTCCGTAGTCTCCCAATTTGCCAAGATGCTGATTGTGGATTATCATTCCCTAAAATCCACCTTCGGTAAGGTGTGCAGTGCACTGCTCTGCTATTGTTTCTGACATCTGTGACAGTGGCAACAGCCGAGTGATGTTTTTCCAAATTGAAAGTCAATAAGACCTACCTGAGGGGCCGCATGGAGCAGGAGAGGCTAAATTGGCTGGCTATCCTTTCCATTGAAAAAGCATATCATGCATCACCACCTTTATGTTTGAAAGGTGCTTGCCTGTGTACTTTGCCTCTATGTCTTGACGTTTAGATTTTGCGTCTAAATTAGATCGTCGCATCACATGATCAAATAGAGAATTGACATTGGACAACAAAATATTACCCACATATCATTGCATATCTGTATATGACAACAATACCAATGAAAATAAGAAATGATTCATTTAATTTAATAGCTTTTTTAATAGTTTACATAGTTTATGTAGGATAAGCATATAATTGTGTTATAGATTGCTACTGATTATTTCCTTTCTACAAAATAATACACACCATGGCCGAGATAGGTTGGCCATTCCGAGGGTATATAGCATATGGTACTAGTCGTTAGCTATGTAACCACATCGCGGAAACTACTATAAACAGAAATACTCGGCGAGGCAAAATCCTGGACGTTTTGGGAATCCCTGCCGGACGCATTTTTTAGGTGTCAAAAAGAGGACATGTCCGGGAAAAACAGGACGTCTGGTCACCCTACTTTAGGCACCCTTAGGCCTGAACTACAGCCCCTTTAGGCACCCTAAGGCCTGAGCTACAGCCCCTTTAGGCACCCTTAGGCCTGAGCTACAGACCCTTTAGGCACCGTTAGGCCTGAGCTACAGCCCCTTTAGGCACCCTTAGGCCTGAGCTACAGCCCCTTTAGGCACCCTTAGGCCTGAGCTACAGCCCCTTTAGGCACCCTTAGGCCTGAGCTACAGCCCCTTTAGGCACCCTTAGGCCTGAGCTACAGCCCCTTTAGGCACCCTTAGGCCTGAGCTACAGCCCCTTTAGGCACCGTTAGGCCTGAGCTACAGACCTTTTAGGCACCATTAGGCCTGAGCTACAGCCCCTTTAGGCATGGGCACCATCAGAGATGGGCAGTATTTTCAATTACTTGTATTTGAAATACTAGTTAATTTACTTTTGAGTATTTTGTAATTTGTATTTGATTGGGCCGATAAAAATCTAATGTAATTTGTAACAAAATACTTTAGAGTGGAGTAATTTTGTATTTAAAATACTCAAAATACTTTCTCCAGTGTTTAGGCAGAAGGAGATTTTTTTCTGTCGGATTCTACCACTAGACCATCTGATCTGCCTCTGAATGTCATTGTCGAATCAGGCATCAGTCAATTTGCCAAAAGCGGTGCTTCTTATGGTGCGCCCCTTTTTGGGGCGAAAAGGAAATCACCCCAGATCACTCTCACTTGACTCTCATGGTAAATCCATTTTTTTCACAAAACAGGGCTCAGGTCGAAAACTTAGATAGCTTTCTTGATCCTTGTCAATTCATCTTCAGTAGTACACAGACTAAAAGGAGGTTCTTTCAAAGAGTGAATCGAGTTGTTGCACTGAACTTTAGCCATCTTGACAGAATGTGACAGATGTCCTTATACGCAATTACGTATGACGAAAGCATGGTGGGGATAGCCTTCCCGGAAACCATAGAGATTGCAATGAGAGCCCTGTTTTGTGAAAACATGAAAGTCACACAGCTCCTGCCTGCAAAAATATATATATACAAAATCAATCAAGTTGTTGTCTTTTAATAGCTTTGCTTAGTTACACTGACATTCTGTGACTGTTCTTCCTTTTTTACTGGGTTCACCAGAGCTGTGTATACATTATATAGCCCCGTAGCCAGGACCCATCGACATATTTATGTCAATCTTAATAGTCTGAATAGCCAAGTCACATTGCCAAAAATACTGATGTACACCTATATTCAGCGAAAAAATTAAAATGACAGGTGAAATAGGCGGAATATGTGTACGGGGGCAGGGGCGTGGTGGCGGCGGTTACAAACATGAAAAAAGGATACGGGACTCAAATGTTTGGGAACCACTGCCTTACAACACTGGCAAGGGCCTGTCATAATAGCCTGCACCTGGGCCCGTGATAACTAGGCCTACGTTACGCCACTGAATAGCCCAAACCTGAATGTTCTGCTATACCAAATTGAGAGAAAACTGAAAATTCAGAAAAAGTATTTCCTGTATTTTAAAAATACAAAATACATGTATTGTATTTTGTTACATTTTCTGGCAACAGTATATTGTATTTTATTTTGATACATTTATTTGAAGGGTATTTTGTATTTTGTATCAAAATACATTTTGATGTATTTTTGCCCATCTCTGGGCACCATTATGCAACATACTACTTCACAGTTGGGCATTTTGCACAAGAGAGTCAGAAAGACAGAGAAAGAGAGAGAGAATCACAGTTAAAGGGCTGGTCATTGATGGCACTGGATGGGCTAATGTCCATGTGAGTCAGATGGACAGACAATGGGCCCTGCATGCCATGAACCTTCTTTAGGCTCAAACTGTGTGGAAATAGTGCATTTAGCTGTCAGAATCTAAACCATTGTCTAGGGGGAGGATGCCCTCTGACCTCCCTAAGCCCTGAATGTGTTCAACACCTATTAACATCCCTGCCTTTAGTTCAGGTTACATTATTTTAGGTTCAATTTATTTGGTTGTGACTTTACATTGTAAAGGTTTTTCCTTCTCTGTTTGTTTTTTTTATCATGGAGTTGTGGTTGCACTTTTGTATTCGGATCACCTAATAACATAATGCTAATCATAATCAAGGATGGAGGATATTTGCTCATACATGATGATTCATATCTTTCTGAGCTCAGGTGGGTCCCATGTTGCAGTTGGAGCCCTTTATATTTGTTCTCCCCTGCCCTTCAAACATACTGAGTCCTAGATGGTCATAACCTGTGGTGTTATGTTCTGTGTTTGCACTCAAATACTCTATTGGGATATAGGCCGTGAAGAGGGGAACATTCTCATTCTTTTGAAAAATGTGTAAATATTGAAACATTACTGAACATTACTGATTTGGACTGTGGATAACCTCATCCTTATATAATAATAAATAAACACAATGAATATGCATGTTACCACAAATTGATTTATACACATACTTTGTATTCATTACTGCTGCATTATAATGTCCAACATTACATTAAGCAATATAATGTTGGAAGTTGTACAATGGACATAGAATCATTCAACTCAATTATATTTATGTGGCAAAACATTAAAATTATCTAAAGACAATAGATTTCAAAGGATCAGTGCATTTAAAAGAGAAGCTAGATTACATTAAAAGATTTCAACACATAATAACGTCCTTGCCTGTAGTTTAGTTTAGATTCATTTGAGTGAACGTTATTTGTTCCAAAAGAGCATCATGGATTAAAAAGGTTTAAAAGAAAATGAAAAGTTATTGACAGAGAATTAAAAGATAAAAACAGTACATAATGCTCCGTCATCTGGATCATGCTCTTGTTAATAAGCATCATCTTCTGATTGTCTCATTAAATATTATCTCTATAGCTGCTGCTGCTACTCCTGCTCCTGCTGCTCCTGATGCAGTTGCTGATGCTTCCAGTGACTACAGCAACCCAGACACACTTTTCAGTTGTTCTTCCTGGACCCTTTTAGCAGTACATAAACCCAATCAATATGTATAGTAGAAACAACAAAGATTTATACACATTTATCTATCAATGCAGTCATATCTATTTCAACATTCAACAGCACATCAAGCAGATGCAAAGAACATGGAGACATGCAATATTAAAAGGTTCAGTGCATTAAAAGAAATTGTAGAGTACAATAAAAGTACATAGAGAATTAAAATATAAAAAACTAAATAAACTCAGATACCCTTATCTGGATCATGCTGTAATTAACTAGCATCATCCTCTGATTCTTTATCATCAAATATTTATCTCTATTGCTGCTAATGCTGCTCCTGCTGCATCAAATGTGTCTACCTGCTGCTTCTCCTGCTCCTCCTCCTGCTGCTCCTCCTCCTCCTTCTGCAGCTCCACCTCCTGCTGCTCCTGCTGCTGCTCCACCTCCTGCTGCTCCTGCTCCTCCTGCTGCAGCTCCTCCTACTGCTGCTACTGCTGCTGCTGCTGCTGCTGCTACAGCTTTTTCTGCTTCTTTTACGGCTGCTTTTGCTGCTGCTTCTTCTTCTCTTGCTTCTTCTGCGTCTGCTTTTGCTGCTGCTACTTCTTCTCCTGCTTTTTCTGCAGCTACTTTTGCTTCACCTGCTTGTTTTCCTGCTTTTTCTGCATCTGCTTTTGCTTCTCCTGCTCGTTTACCTGCTTTTTCTGCATCTGCTTTTGCTTTTGCTTCTTGTTGTCCTGCTTTTGATGCTTTAGCTTTTGCTGCTTCTTCATTTTGGCCTTGTTCTGCTGCTGCTACTTTTGCTTTTGCTTCTTCTTTTCTGTATTTTGCTTCATTTTCTTCTCTTTCTGCTTCTTTTGCTAAAGCTTCTGCTTCCTCTGCATTGTTTGCTTTTACTATTATATTTACTCCTGTTCCTACCATTGTTCCTGCTCCTACTGTTCCTGCTGCTAGTGCTGCTGCCGCTAGTCCTCCAGTCGCTACAGTTGCTGCTATTGCTGCTGATATTCCTACTGCTGCTGAAATAAAATAAGCAATCTTAGATCCTAATGATTTTTTTTCGAAATTATTTTTTTCTTGAATGTAGCCCTCCTTGAGTGTTCTTGCAGCCTTCTCCAATTTCCTGTATTCTATCACCTTATTTTCATAGTACTGCCGCATCGAGCCATTCATTATTGCTTTGTCTCTCTCAATGTCTTCTAGGGTTGGGGTTAGGCCTATCGCGGCAATCGGCCGTTTTGCATATTTCTGCCACTTTTCTTTCGCTGCCTCCGCCTCTTTTTCATATTTCTCCATGTTTTCTTTCGCGGTCTTTGCCTTTTTTTCATATTTCTCCCTGGTTTCTTTCGCGTCGTCCTTCATTTTTTCGTACATCTGCTTGTTTTGTTTCTCGGCCCTGTCCTTTTCTTCAAATCTTTTCCTCTCTTCCTCCGCGACTTTAATCTCTACTTTGCATCTCTGCCAGTCTGCATCTGCGGCATTGATCTTTTCCTCTCTTCCCTTTCTCATCTCAGTTTTTAACTCCAGCTTGCCTTGTTTTTTCTTTCTCTCTTTCTCAGCCTTCATTCTCTCTTCCTCTGCCTTCCGTCTCTCTTCTTTTTCTCGTATTTTTCTCTGTGCTTCCTTGTACATCTCATTGGTGTAGTTTGCTCCCCCATTTTTCTCCACCATGGCCTCAATTTTCTCCTTTAGGTCTCTGACCTGAGTGAGGTTTTTACTCTTATTGTTGAAGACATGATATCCACCCCCACAATGTTCAGTAAGTGATGAGAGAGCAGCACTTTTGCTCAGGACATCCTCCACTGGTTTCCCCTCCAGCACATCCCCATGAGTGAGGAGCATTATAGTGTACTTCAGCGCCCCCTCACCAAAGTTCTTCTGGATCAACTTCACAACATTCCTCTCCTCCTCTGTGTACCTCACATCTAATCTCATCACCAGCAGGAAGGCATGAGGCCCAGGGACAGACATCTCAACACACTTCTCCAGCTCGTCCTTCAGCACTTTCATAGGCTTATCTGTATCAAACAATCCTGGTGTATCAATCACTGTAATTTGTCTACCATCCACTACAGTTTGTTTATTACTGCAGTTTACAGTCACAGATTCAAATGAGACATCCTCTTTAAAACATTTCCTCTCCAGGATAGTGTTTGCTGTGGCACTCTTTCCAGAACCAGTTTTCCCCAGCAGCACGACATTAAGAGGAGACACTGTGGAGGAAACAGTCACAAACTAAGTAATTGTAGATAAAGGCAGGATCAATATCTACATGACCTCCTCCACATAAGTAATCAACACAAGAGGGGGTTGGGTTACAGGGTAACAACATCTAATGTGCTTCATGTTCTTAAGAACATATGGAGATTCTGTCATGACAAACACTAATCATGGTATAGTCTCATTTCATTTGGTAAATGTTTGGTTCTAGAATTAGTTAGGATCTTGCAGATCCCAAACTTAATTGTATTGTCATCATCTTCATATGTACATGATGCTTGATCCCAAGTGTCTAAGCCTGGGAATGATAGAATATATTACTGTATTTGTATGGTTAGCATGGCAGGCATTCATTTATCATGAAACCATATAACACTGCAATGCCTTTTGTCCACAAGAAACACAAACGTGGCAGCATTGCGTCCACAAAATTACGGAGTACATTCTTTCATGCACAGAAAACAAAACAAATTATTCATGTCGTGCACTAAAATAAATGATGTGAGTTTCCTTTTGGCTACATAATCAGGGACGTGCACATGAGGGGGCTAAGGTTGCTCGGGCAACTGCCCGTTTGCCCTCCTCGACTTGAGTTGGCCCTCTGAAAGGAAATATATATATTTAAAAAATAGTATAACGGCTGCAGAACTTCATGTATGCCTAGATAAAATAATCGTGGAATACACGTCCAGGGGACGGGGCGTGGTTAGTGAGAGTTTAAAATTACATAGGCAAAATATGCGTTCAGGGGACGGGGCAGGGCAGCGGCGGTTAGTGAGAGATTAAAATGATATTGGCAAAATATGCGTTCAGGGTACGGGGGCGTGGCAGCGGTGGTGGCAAAAATCTACGTGTTGCCCCTTTTTTTCAGGGCAGAGCAACTGCCCATCAAAATTCCTGTGCACGTCCCTGTACATAAAGAACTAATTTGATAGAAAAAAGTTAATCTGTCAATGGAGGAAGGAAAACATATTTACTTTTGTGGAATGAAAAGTGCATTATTAGTAGGGGTGTATTACCGGTGATAATCAATGATAAATACAGGCTTGAATGAATGTATTAATTGTTACGATCTAGTGGTCTGGTCTAGATCTAGCGGTCTAGTCCCCGCCCCCATGTTATGTGCATGCCTGTCCTGTCTCCTTCTCTAAACAGGTGATTGGGAACAGGTGAAGCAGGTGATTGGAGGCAGGTGTAGCAGTGGATGGATGGGCTACAAAAGCCCTGACCAGACTGCATTCGGGAGAGCTGTGGATAGGTCGTTGAGCTGTGGATTAGGATCGTGTTTGGAATCGGAATTGTCGTTTGGTGTTGGTGTTGGAGTTGGATTATCGTCGCTGTTTTGTTTATACTACCAGTTAACTGACTTACACCACATCTTTTGGTTCTATTCACAGCACTGACATTCACCACACGTGCGCTATAATTAGTAGATACCTTTATAACTATTACCTTTAATAAATTATTATTATTATTATATAAATTCTGCGTGGCCTCCCTCTTATGTTCAATACCTGTGAGCCTGGTATTGTTACATGTGGGGGCTCGACGAGATTTTTTTTTCCCGGAATCTGGTGAGAATTTATAGATTGTGATATTGGTCTTAGATGCTGACTGGCGGAAACGGCCAGTGCAGCAGGAGGTAATTTGGGGAGACCCACGCGGAACAATTGGAAAATTGAAAGTGGTAAACTTCTTTTTTTTGTCGTTGGCTTGCCGTGGAGGAGTAAAAGTCACCTTTGGAAGTGACTGCAGTTATTGGTTCTCGCTGCAGGTAAGACGCGTTGTGTGCAGGCTGGTAATAATTGGGGGCAGGTGTGGTGGTAACTGGGTGGTGATGGTAGGTGAGTACCTACTGAGCGAACAAAAAGCCCTGGGTAGGTTAAGAGCGCTTACCGCTGTTTGTTGTTTTGACATTTCTTGTAAGAGTTTATTGTTTTTCATGGTGGTGTTGAACGCGCTGGGGTTGCTTATCAGCTCAATTGCAGGTGAACACACTGAAGACTAGTTTTGGAAATAGCGAGAACTGTTTTTGAGTTAGATCGGGGCAGCTCTAGTCTGTGGGGTTTGTGATTGGGGGGGTCCGACACCTGCGCTTAATTGCTGGTTTGCACTGTTGCGTCTGAGCCTGAGTTGTGTAGCTGTGAAAATGGAGGAGTTTTTTGAGTCGCCTACAGAGGGCTATCTTGACAGGCTAACGAAGGCTCAACTTCGACTTGTGGCAGAACATTACCACTTTGGCCACTCATTACCCAAGGAGCTAAATAAAAAGGAGTTAATGAATGCCGTAAGACAGCAGTTGCTTGAGAGGTCGATAATAGCTGTGAGGTCCTATCCAAGTAATCCAACTGCGTCGTCTACCCCAACGCACGCAGATGTAGGTGCCCCTTCGCATGGAAGCGCTCTCAGTTTTGCGCAGCAAATGGAGTTGCTAAAAATGCGGGAGGCATCTAGGGAAAAAGATCGGGAATTAGAGTTCGAAAAACTGAACGTAGAGAGAGAGCGTATGAGGTTAATAGCCGACGGTAGAATTGGGGGGACTGAAAGCGGAGAATCCTCTGGGTCATCGGGTAGGGCTGGCGCAGAGAACCTATCTACTATGATAAAGTTCTTGCCCAAGTTCAATGACCGGGATCCCGACATTTTCTTTTCTATTTTTGAAGGGATTGCAGATGATCGGGATTGGAACGACTCAGAGCGCACTCTTTTAATACAAACGGTCCTTTCTGGGAGAGCGCAAGATGCATTTGTGGCCCTGTCTGTGACTGACCGAAAAAATTACCAGCGGGTCAAAGAGGCAGTTTTGAGAGCTTACGAACAGGTTCCGGAGTTCTACAGGCAGCGGTTTAGAGACTGGCGAAAAACTGAAAGACAAACCTATGCCGAGGTTGCGAGAGATCTGGTGGGTTTTTTTGATCGTTGGTGTTCTTCAGTTAGTGTCGAGACGTATGAGCAGTTGAGGGAGTTGATGGTGCTGGAACAGTTTAAAAATATTGTTCCTGAACGGCTGGCTATTTTTTTAAATGAACACAAGGTTAAGACTGCGGGGGAGGCTGCAGTGCTCGCAGATGAGTATAACTTAACACACACATCTAGTTATATTCGCGAGGAACGTCGGACCACTCGGGGAGGCAGTTATCGAAGTGGTCCACCTGGGGCTAGAGTAAGGCCGTCATACCTCGGTGAGTTGGACACTGAAAAATGTAATTATTGTTTAAAGAACGGTCACTGGAAGAGAGAGTGCCCACTGCTCCAGGGTGGAGATAAGAAATGGCAAAATCCTCCCAAATGGGACTCTGCAAAAGGGGCGGGGTGTGCAGCCCCGGTTCGTAGGTGGAACCGCACAGGAGAAGTGCAGGTACATGCCACTGTCCCTGCGGAGGGTTCAGGCTGTGAGGTGCCTGATCCCTCTGGACCAGGGCAGTGCGTCTCTGAATCCACTGATGGGCAGGTCGTGGAGGGGTATGCCCCATTCATAACAGAGGGCTTTATTTCATTGGTCGGTAGCTCTGAGAAGAAGCCTGTAAGAATTTTGCGGGACACAGGTGCTACCGAGACCTTTGTAGCTGAAGACGTATTACCATTTTCTCTTCAGTCTAGTACGGGGAAATGTGTACTGATTCGGGGCATGGGAATGCACACTATGTCGGTTCCCCTGCATAGGATTATGCTGAGTTCAGATCTGGTCCAGGGTGAAGTGATTGTTGGGGTTCGCCCTGCGTTGCCTGTACCAGGAGTACAAGTTATTTTGGGCAATATTGTGGCTGGCTTTCGTGTATGGGCAAACGGGCCAGCACCACCAGTAGTATCCACGGAGCCAATGGAGGCAAATGAACAGGAGGACTGTGTCACAGAGTTTCCTAACGTATTCACGGCTTGTGCGGTGACGCGGGCGAAGAGTCGCACACAAACAGTGCAGGGCTCAAAAATATCAGAACAAATACGTGTTATTCCACAGCTACCTAACCTACCTTCATTCTTTGATCGTGACGATTTCATTCTTGCCCAAAAGGAGGATGAGGGATTAGGGGAGTTATTTGGAGGGGCGTTGGCCGGTGACAAAATGCCAAGTTCGGAGCGTGGATATTTCGTTCTGGAGGGTTTGCTTGTACGTAAATTTGTATCTTACTGTGAGGAGTTGACTGAGACGTTGTTACAAATTGTGGTGCCAAAAAAGTACAGAGATTTGGTGTTACAGACAGCACATGGGGAGGGGGCGGGGCACTTTGGAGTGCGGAAAACGTATGCCAGGTTACTCCAACATTTCTATTGGCCGCGTTTGAAGCGTGATGTGGCAGGATTTGTTAAAACATGCCATACCTGTCAAATAGCGGGTAAACCAAATCAGGCTATTAAGCCCGCACCTCTCTATCCCATTCCAGCCGTGGGCCAACCGTTTGAGCATCTCTTAATTGACTGTGTTGGTCCACTGCCTGCATCTAAGTCCGGTTCTATCTATTTGTTAACAGTAATGTGCCAAGCAACAAGATATCCAGCAGCATATCCATTGAGAAGCATTAATACGAAGTCAATTGTTAAGGCCCTATCTCAATTTGTTTCTGTTTTTGGTATTCCCCGAGTAATACAGTCTGACCGGGGTAGCAATTTTACGTCAAAAATGTTTGCTGAGGTTCTGAAGCAACTTCGAGTGAAGCATAGCTTGAGTAGTGCATACCACCCTCAGAGCCAAGGCGCTCTCGAGCGTTTTCATTCAACGTTAAAGTACTTGCTGCGCGCTTACTGCCTGGAACTACAGCGCGATTGGGAAGATGGCCTTCCATGGTTGCTGATGGCAGCGCGGGAAGTCTCGCAGGACAGTTTGGGTTTCAGCCCAAATGAATTAGTGTTCGCTCATACAGTTCGTGGACCGTTGTCCGTGTTAAAAGATGGCTTGCAGGATTCAGATCCTCCAGTTAATCTGATTGATTATATTCATGGTTTTCGCCGTAGGTTATTCTTGGCCTGGCAGTGTGCAAAAAAGAATCTGATGAAATCCCAGGGGCGGATGAAAGAAAATTTCGACCGTAACTCAGAGTTGCGACTGTTTAGTCCGGGGGACCAGGTGTTGGCATTGTTGCCAATCCCTGGTTCACCTTTTCGTGCACAGTTTTCCGGACCTTATGGGGTGGTCCGTCAAGTGACCGAGCGGGATTATATAATTGCTACACCAAATCGTAGGAAATCTTCTCAACTATGTCATGTCAATTTATTGAAGCCGTATTACTCTCAGTCATACAGGACAGAGGAAAACGGAGATGGGGTTGGCTCGGCGGCGCTGGCCGTCGGGGAGGCGGTTTCCTCCCCTCAGAGTGTGGCAGCTGAGGGGGAGGAGGAAGCTTCTCCGGATGACTGCCTACTGTTACCTCGTCTCAAGAATTCCGAGATGCTAAAAGATCTCGATGGCCTGTTGGGTCATATGGGGGGGGAGCAAAGGGGTGACTTGAAAGCACTGATTTTATCGTATTCATCTTTATTTTCCGACGTACCGACATGCACTAACGTGATGTCACATGACATAGAAGTCGGGGAGGCTGCTCCCATTAGACAGCGGTTTTACCGAGCACCACCGGTGAAGCAGAAAATTCTAGAAGGCGAGGTCCAGTATTTGCTGGAGAATGGCCTGGCTAAACCATCCTATTCTAGTTGGGCGTCCCCGTGTTTGCTGGTAGCAAAGCCGGACATGACATTCAGGTTCTGTACTGATTATCGCAAGGTGAATATGGTAACTAAAGCGGACTCTTTCCCCCTTCCCCGAATAGAAGACTGCGTAGATCGCGTAGGGGCCGCAAAATACGTTACTAAGTGTGATCTCCTTAAGGGTTATTATCAGATCCCGTTGACGCCGCGAGCGCAAGAGATCTCGGCCTTTGTGACTCCGTCGGGGTTATACTCGTACAATGTAATGAGTTTTGGGTTACGAAACGCCCCCTCAAGTTTTCAACGCCTAATGAATCATGTCATATCAGGGCTGGAGGGTTGTGCTGTTTATCTGGACGATGTCGTTACAGTGAGTGACACATGGCCTTTGCACCTATCCAGACTGTCTGAGTTGTTTCAAAGGTTTTCGGCTGCTAACCTTACGGTTAACCTGGCAAAGTGTGAGTTTGCGCAGGCTACTGTGGTCTATCTGGGGAAGGTGGTAGGGCAGGGAGAGGTACGGCCGGTGCGGGCCAAGGTGCTGGCCATTGACAATTTCCCGCCTCCCACAACAAAAAAAGAGCTGATGCGATTTTTGGGCATGATTGGGTACTATCGGGGATTCTGTTCTAATTTCTCCACAGTGGTTTCACCCCTTACGAATTTATTGAAGGGAAATGTTCAGTTTAAATGGACTGATGAATGTCAGATAGCCTTGGACAATGCCAAGTTGCTGCTCAGCACGGAGCCTGTCTTAGCTGCTCCACAACTTGACCGAGCATTCAAACTGCAAGTGGATGCCAGCCAGGTTGGGGCAGGCGCGGTGCTTTTACAAACAGACGAGAAGGGAATAGACCGTCCGGTATGTTATTTTTCTAAGAAATTCAATAAATACCAGTTCAATTACTCCACGATCGAGAAGGAAGCGCTGGCTTTGATTTTGGCTCTGCAGCACTTCGATGTATATTTGGGTGGGGGATTCCATCCCGTAGTGGTGTACTCGGATCACAATCCGTTAACATTTCTGCAGACACTACAAAATCCAAATCAACGCCTGATGCGTTGGGCGTTGTTCTTGCAACCCTACCACTTGCAGATTCACCACATTCGGGGTGTGGAGAACGTAATGGCAGATGCGTTGTCCCGTGGGGTGGTATAAAAAAAAAAAGAGAGAAAAGTTATAGTCTGACCCCAGTATGAGTTATGGTGGCTGTTTTTTTTGGTTAGATTATGATGCTATAGGTATATGTTTTTTTTTTTTAGATAATGCAGAATCCCACTTGGGTGGGCTTCTTTCTTAAGGGGGGGGATGTTACGATCTAGTGGTCTGGTCTAGATCTAGCGGTCTAGTCCCCGCCCCCATGTTATGTGCATGCCTGTCCTGTCTCCTTCTCTAAACAGGTGATTGGGAACAGGTGAAGCAGGTGATTGGAGGCAGGTGTAGCAGTGGATGGATGGGCTACAAAAGCCCTGACCAGACTGCATTCGGGAGAGCTGTGGATAGGTCGTTGAGCTGTGGATTAGGATCGTGTTTGGAATCGGAATTGTCGTTTGGTGTTGGTGTTGGAGTTGGATTATCGTCGCTGTTTTGTTTATACTACCAGTTAACTGACTTACACCACATCTTTTGGTTCTATTCACAGCACTGACATTCACCACACGTGCGCTATAATTAGTAGATACCTTTATAACTATTACCTTTAATAAATTATTATTATTATTATATAAATTCTGCGTGGCCTCCCTCTTATGTTCAATACCTGTGAGCCTGGTATTGTTACATAATGTATAAGGAAAGACGAATGATGGGGAGTATGAATGAAGTATGAATGAATTTCATGACTCCTGTGGGAATAGTTTGGAGTCTCGCTCAACCCAAGTGATCTGAGCTTAAGTTCGCTCAGATGATTTCAGACTTGATGATTTGAGTTTTTTATCCTGCCCCCCTCACACATTTTTTTCGTCTTGGCGGCATGATGTTCACTGTTCAGAACAACTGAATCCACTATGATTTTCCAGAGTTTTATACCCGTTTGACCATACAACCCACACGCCAGCAAAATGCTATTCTGTCGTTATTCATACGTTAGGCACACACTCAACTTGCTCGTCTAACATTGACATATCGGTCGTCACGCGTCAGTGACACGTCAGCACACGTTTGTCGCGCGCCAGTGACATACCACTTGGTCGCTGTTACACGCTCCTCATGCATCAGTCCCACACTAGACATGAGTCAGTCCCACGTTAGTCACCTGCCAGATGTGTCCACCTCGTCCTAGAACGCTCAAAATTGAACGATTAGAACTTTCAGAGAACATTGACCAGAACGTTATGGTGTGACGGGGCCTTTAGAAATGCTTGTAGACTGATGTACAAAAATACTTTTTGATAATTAGAATACGTTTTGATTTTGCAAAAAAACTAAAAGGTCCCCACGTGACTCATGCAGTTTTTCACACAATCTACATGTCACACAATTTCTGAAAACCAGGTTACTCAAAGAGCAAAACTTCACACCTGCAAAAACCATGAGCTAATACTCATCCTTTGAGGGACCGAGGTAGCCACGCCACATGTTTGGATGTGGGCTAACTGGTGAGGGTGGTGAAGGTGGGATAAAGGTGCAGGCAAAATATTAAATATCTAAAAATATATAATAATTTATGTATCACTCCTTAAAGACCCAAACATGCAAACCAACAAAAATAGATTAAAAACTAAAAGGTACTTAGGTGCTAAAAAACTAGCAACACAGTCTTTGCAGTTTAACCTCACAGCAGGCAACCACTGTCGAGCGTTTGTAAATTGTGTGTAGTGTTTTGAAAAAAGATAAGACATAGTTTCAGATAAGGTGCACGTAAAAAAAAACTTGTAACACAGGTTGAGGTTGAAGTAACCTAGACATGTGAAATCTTGTTGAGGTGTAACTTGAGGTGTATCTATAATACAGATGTTGAGCCTTCTGAAGGTGTTGTAGGCTTAATACAATGAAACAGTGTTATCTATTATAACAAAATAGATGTGTACATGGCGAGCTTAACACTCTAAGGTCCAAGGCCTTTTAGACTTTTCTAAGTGGTCTGACATGCCTTGATGTTTTTGTACATTTTGCTTAACTAAAAACATTGATGCACAAATGGAATATATGATTCTATTCTAGAAGACCTCAGCAATAATATTAGAAAAGGGTTCAATGTTTCCGTGGTTGTTCTTTTTATGTCTCTAAGACAAAAACTCAAAAATAAAAATATCCCGGACGAGGGATATAGACCTTTTAGTGTTAATAAGTTCTACAATGGACATGGGTTCACTACAATATATCCCCACTGAAACAAATACATTTACCAAGTAGCCAGGCCTCTCCAAAATCACCGTTGCTCAATCATGGATAGATGGCACTATTCCGGAAGATAAAACTGTCATGGACAGATCAAGGGTATTTGGCTACCACGTTAGTAATGATCATGTTGGCATCATATATGACCTGGACATTCATTGAATATGTGTGGTTTCTGTTTCGGTAAATATGTTCGTGGATTGAAGGTGGGACTGTTTGCATGTGGGTGCAATCAATGGCTCCAATTACGTTCGGAAAGTTAAATTTCAGCTATCGTAGTGGGGAAATGTATATTGACCAGTGCGCCCTAGCAATGCGTTGAGTACCTGGGTGAATATTTGGCTGAGTGAAGGCTGAGATATACCAACTGCATATGCTTTAACTGTTTGAAATTATCCAGAGGCCAATATTTGCAAATGTTGCCAGCAGTTTAACAACTGATGGAATGGAATGTGATCGCCAGGTGGAGGGTTCGATGTCGTCACTGTACCTGTTACTGTCTAATGATTTGTGGTTCGCTTAACTGAAAAAGTGTTATACGAGTTGAAAAAACTCTTTCTGTGCCCTGTCTCTGTTTTCTTTCTTCGCCTTGCTCTTATAACTGCTGCCATATCAACGTTTTCAGACTCAATGGAAATGCGCTTTCTGGTTAAGACGTGCTTTTATGAGGCGGAGAATTAGCCTGGCGCTCACCAGGCAGTTTTAGTAAATACCATGCAATGCATCATTAGGCGCACTTAACTTCTCTCCTCCCATATATTTGCGCTTCACGCCCAGGTTTCTTATACCCTCCCATCTCGTTGCGCTTCACACCCACAAAGCGTAAAAATGCGCCTCTTCTCAAATGCGCCTCCTTTGTAAATACCGTTTTATGCTTACGACCGCTATTTTACGCCTGAAATGGGCACAATCCTGTTAGTAAATCAGGCCCCTAGTGTAATAACTAATACTATGTTACATAAAAGTAGAATAAAGGGCAGAAATATAACTACTGTAAGTGCAAGTTAGGAGTGGGCGCTATACTGGTATGACAGTGTCTACCGTATTTTGCTGCGCCATGATATGGATTTTTGCTATACCGTGGATACAGTTATATTAGAGATCCACGATATTTCGGTTGCCAATATATTAGTGGCCGATAAGTGCAACAAATTAAATATTATTCATTTAGTGATATCGTAAATCCGGCCAATAATTTAAGCCGATATTTTTAAGGTCTAATTTCCCTCCAAATATTCTTCCCAGCGTAGGTTGTTACGCATAGGGCCGTTGCCTGGTTACACTAAACTTTTTGAGCATGTTGCAGTCGTTGAAATAATCATGTCAGCGGTGTGGAACTACTTTGCGATATCAAAAGATGATAGTAGAGTTGCTGTCAGCAATAAATGTTCGTCGGAGGTACAACGAGGGAAAACAAACCAAAGAGCTTCAACACCACTAACCTCATCAGCCATCTCAAATCTCGTCATAGCCAAGACATGTTCAAATAATAAGAAGGGGCAACCATGACCAAGAAAACTAAACCTGCAGGAGGTAATGCTACAGTCACTTTAATATCAGAGGCATTTGAGAAAGGACTGTATTTGGTGGTTCTAGTCTATAAGAACACCAGCTAGTACCAAAACATGCTTCTTTATTTCCCTTTAAGGTGCATTCAATTATTTTCATTACATGACGATGCATGTGATAGAACATATATTTGTTGTCTGCAATGAGAATAGGGACTAATCAGCACTGCACTGAATTGCATTAATATGAATTATTGCTACATGGTAACAATTACACAACTAATATTACTAGATACATATCATTGTGGACATTACACTAGACAACAAGGATCTCATTCATATCTCATCCAGTCGAAATCTTAACAAGATGAACCCATCTTTATAACATCGAATCAACATAAGAACAGAACATAACTAAATCTCCGTTTAGCATGCTAATCGCTAATAATAATAATAATAATTAATTTTATTTTTAACGCACTTTTCATTCCAAGGAATCTCAGAGTGCCTACATATTAGAAATTGACTATAATAATACAATAAAATTAAAAACAAATTTAAATATTAACATAAGCATAACAGAAAAGATTTAACACAAGGCCAGAAATGCCTTCCTGAATTAAAAAGTTTTAAGTCCAGCTTTAAAGGAATCCAGTGTCTGTGTTGCCCTTAGGTGGTCAGGGAGGCTGTTCCATAAATGTGGTGCTTCCGAGCAAAAGGCCCGGTCGCCCATGGCCCGGTCGCCCATAATAGCAACTTGCACTTGCATGTAGCCCAAATACACTATCTATCACAGTTGTAACTTCATTAAAACCCTTCCTTTCATAAGGTTTGAACACAATGCCTCACATACATGTCAAACAATGATGATTTAAACACTCAAAACGTATTAGGCACACAGTATGGTCAACTACTTTTCCACTGAATTGGCGACGAACTAAGCCCGTTGAAAGTCTTTCATACATTTGCTCGAGTCATTGGTCGCTTCCAGTTATGGCGGCTGCAGCTAAGTATCTACAACTAACCTAACCTTTAACCTAACCTCTCTAGGTTCTTACAAAAAAAGAATGTACGTTAATATGTTGACCTATTTCTATGAGCGGACGTTGCATGCACTTGTTGCGCGCATGTAGTGCTGGCAACAAACAAGCGTGCAGGCAGCTGCAGTTAGTAGGCAGGCTAAATACTAATATACAGCCGCGGAAAAAATTAAGAGACCACTTCAAAATTATCAGTTTCTCTGGTTTTACTATTTATTGGTATGTGTTAAAGTAAAATGTAAATTTTAGTTTTATTCTATAACCTACTGGCAACATTCCTACCAAATTTCAAATAAAAATATTGTCATTTAGATCATTTATTTGCAGAAAAATGACAATTGGTCAAAATAGCAAAAAAGATGCAGTGTCTTCAGATCTCGAATAATGCAAAGAAAACAAGCTCATATTAATTTTTAAACTACACAATACTAATGCTTTAACTTAGGAAGAGTTCAGAAATCAATATTTGGTGGAATAACCTTGATTTCAAATCACAACTTTCATGTGT
This sequence comes from Sprattus sprattus, assembly GCF_963457725.1. Classification (NCBI taxonomy): domain Eukaryota; kingdom Metazoa; phylum Chordata; class Actinopteri; order Clupeiformes; family Clupeidae; genus Sprattus; species Sprattus sprattus. Next base: position 130,449 of record NW_027666722.1, on the reverse strand, counting down.
CTTGGCATGCTCTCCACCAGTCTTTCACATTGCCGTTGGGTGACTTTATGCTACTCCTGGCGCAAGAATTCAAGCAGCTCGGCTTCTTTTCATGGCTTGTGACCATCCATCTTCCTCTTGATCACATTTCAGAGTTTTTTTTAATGGGATTCAGGTCTCGAAATTGGGCTGGCCATGACAGGGTCCTGATCTGGTGATACTCCATCCACACCTTTACTGGCCTGGCTGTGTGGTATGGAGCATTGCCCTGCTGGAAAAAACACTTCTCAGAGTTGGGGAACATTGTCAGAGCAAAAGGAAGCAAGTTTTTCTTCCGGGACAACGTTGTACTTTGCCTGGCTGAGGTTTGTAAAAGACCATAAGGATTGAACCAAAGCGGACTGGAGGGTCTCCAAGTTCGTCTTCTCTGATGAGTCCAATTTTCAGCTTTGCCCAACACATGGTCGTCTGATGGTTAGACGGAGACCTGGAGAGGCCTACAAGCCACAGAGTCTTGCACCTACTGTGAAATTGGACTCATCAGAGAAGACGAACTAGGAGACCCTCCAGTCGGCTTTGGTTCAATCCTTATGGTCTTTTACAAACCTCAGCCAGGCAAAGTACAACGTTGTCCCGGAAGAAAAACTTGCTTCCTTTTGCTCTGACAATGTTCCCCAACTCTGAGAAGTGTTTTTTCCAGCAGGGCAATGCTCCATGCCACACAGCCAGGCCAGTAAAGGTGTGGATGGAGTATCACCAGATCAGGACCCTGTCATGGCCAGCCCAATTTCGAGACCTGAATCCCATAAAAAAAACTCTGAAATGTGATCAAGAGGAAGATGGATGGTCACAAGCCATGAAAAGAAGCCGAGCTGCTTGAATTCTTGCGCCAGGAGTAGCATAAAGTCACCCAACGGCAATGTGAAAGACTGGTGGAGAGCATGACAAGACACATGAAAGTTGTGATTTTAAATCAAGGTTATTCCACCAAATATTGATTTCTGAACTCTTCCTAAGTTAAAGCATTAGTATTGTGTAGTTTAAAAATGAATATGAGCTTGTTTTCTTTGCATTATTCGAGATCTGAAGACACTGCATCTTTTTTGCTATTTTGACCAATTGTCATTTTTCTGCAAATAAATGATCTAAATGACAATATTTTTATTTGAAATTTGGTAGGAATGTTGCCAGTAGGTTATAGAATAAAACTAAAATGTACATTTTACTTTAACACATACCAATAAATAGTAAAACCAGAGAAACTGATAATTTTGAAGTGGTCTCTTAATTTTTTCCACGGCTGTATATATATTAGACATGTTCGCTCATCCCCGATTGTTCAATTTTGCACTTATAAAATTGAACAATCGGGGATGAGTGAAAATGCAGAAAGTGATGTTGATCAAGAGCAGGATGATGACGAGTTGGTTAAAGAGAAAGGGGGAACCTCGTCCAAAAAACTATACTATGCAAGTTGTGTCGCTGTGTTGTTTTTTGGAAACACCTGCATCGTGTTAAATCACCTGAAAACCATGCATGTCCGTGAATATGAAGAATCCAACAAAATGTGTGAAACAGTTAGCCCAGGAGCTCGCCCGAAGACAAGCCAGAGTCCCACTCAGCAATCGATCAAGTCATCATTCGCTGTCGGTCCTGGGGCTTAGAAGAGATGCGTCATTATGACATTCTCTTTGCCATCTACACCACCTCGCTGGGCCCTAGCATCCGCTCGCATGGTTTTTTCCTACCACTGTTATGCCGATGCTGGTGCAAACCTTGGTGAGTTCCCGCCTCGACTACTGCAACGCCCTCCTAACGGGCCTGCCGGCATGCGTGGTAAAACCACTACAGATGATCCGGAACGCGCGGCGCGTCTGGTGTTCAACCAACCAAAGAGGGCACATGTCACCCGCTACTCACTGAGCTCCACTGGCTGCCAGTAGCTGCTCGCGTCAAGTTCAAGTCACTTATGCTTGCCTACAAAGTGCTTACTGGGTCTGCTCCCACCTACCTAAATGCTCTTGTAAGGGCAAATGTTACACTCAGGACGCTGCGCTCATCCAATGAGCTTCGTCTGGCACTGCCCCCGGTGCAAGCACGGCAATCCAGACTCAGCTCAGTTGTAGTTCCACGTTGGTGGAACGACCTGCCTAGCACTACCAGAGCAGGGGCGTCCCTCTCTACCTTCAAAAAGCTCTTGAAGACCCAACTCTTCAGAGAGCACCTCCCTTCCTAACTGGCACCTTGGCTTAACTTGCACTTAAGCAGTGACAGTCCCGCACTTCTTTTTCTTTCTATGTCGTTTTCTATTTTTTTGAAAAAAATAAGCAGTATTTATTGTTACACCAGGTTTTATTGCTCTTAGCTTGATTTTTCTCTCCCTTGTACGTCGCTTTGGACAAAAGCGTCTGCTAAATGACTAAATGTAAATGTAAATGACTCTCCTTGCGAGTTTGTAATTACCTTATTTTCCATGTAGCAAAAATGCTTCCAATTTCATTATCTTCTGTGTTCTTTTTTTATTATTAAGATTTATTTTTGGGCTTTTTATGTGTTTATTTGGATAGGACAGTAAAGTTATGACAGGAAACAAGGCAGAGAACAGGTGGGGAGAGGAATGGGAAGTGGCATCAGGCCAGACTTGAACCTGTGTCCCCTCGGGCAGTAGCCCGTACGGTGGGGGCTGTATCAGCTTGCGCCACCGTGCCCTCCTATCTCCTGTGTTCTTGAAATATTTTATTTTATTTTACATAATATTTTATTTAATTCATATAGGCCTACCTACCTCATGTTTGAAAAAAACAATTGCACAATAAAAAAAAGGTGCACACTATGTCCAATGCCTCTTTCTGGTTATATAAGGTTGAAATACATATTTTGACTTAACTAATGTCATTTAACTAAGAAATACTTATAAAATATAATGTTTTCCTCATATATTGTGATATCGTCTGGACAGTGGAAAATATTGTGATATGAATTTTAGCTCATATCGCCCACCCCTAGTGCAAGTCTATCATTTTGCGGATGTTGAATATTGCGAAGCTGCACGACCAGGAGACAGAGGCAATGTGGTCAGTGAATGATAGTCATCGATAATGACACTTAAATGTTCTTGCTGCTTTGGAAGGAGCAAGAGATAAGGAGTCAATGTTGATATCAATGTTGCGTTGTATGGCCTGTTTGGCTGGAAAGACCAACAGCTCTGCTTTAGCCATGAGGCTGTCAGTTGTGCATTGGTGTTGTACCCTGGTGCTCACCATCTAGGGTTGGGCAATTGTTGAATCTGTAAGGTCAGGTTGTTGGCTATGAGTACTTGCATGGGACAGTGAGAGGATTGGCCACTGTGAGAAGACCCCAACCAATAGCGCACGGACTGAAATATATTTTCCTGTGTAAAACTAAAAAAAAGACTGCAAAAAGTCTTTACACATATATTGCAATATGGAGCTTTGGTGAAGGTCATTTGTCTTACGGTTCTTTGGTGGCTGAGCTGGACTCTTCTGCATCATGGCCTCCATCTTGTCCAGTATCCAGTTATCTATATAAAACCACACAAGGGTTGAAGAAATGATTGAGAGAAAAAGCCATTTAGGCTTCATAGTGGGTAAAAAGGCCTGCAACTGCAATCCTTTTCTTATTTTATCAATATCTTAGTTTTTTATGACAAGACAACTCTTTGTTACAAAAGACAGACTGATAATATCATTTTAACCCTCCTATTATCTTCAAATTTACTAACATCTTTTATGCTTTTTACCCAAGTTTATATGTCAGGTACTTAAGGTTAGTTTGTTGACTACCTAAATAGCCCTTTAAATAAAACAATACCCCCACCCACCCCCATTATACATCCAGAATACATGTTACACGACTATGGAGAAATATGCAGATTACCATAAAATCTCACTGATTGACGTCAAATTGGAAAGCGATATCCTTCTGGTGTTTTATGGCTTCATATTATTTCTAAGTACATATTGTTTTTATCTGTAACATTTGGAAAAAAAAAAAAACTGTTTCCTAGGAAGAAGAGTTGACATTTCTTATATATTGTATACAATACAAACAGCCTGGGGTTATATTGACCCCAAACAACACTTATGCGTACAGCATGGGTACAGGACATTGAAAACATATCATCCTGTTGATTTTGTGTTTACTCAGTTGTCCCCATTAAATAAGGAAAAGTCATTAAATATGAAGCCAAAAAAAATATGTCAATCATTTATTTAGAGACATTGAATGGGGTCAAATTGGAACCAAACATAATAGGAGGGTTAACTCACTCAACTATTTGCCTCAGAATTGAATACATCTCAATGTCAGAATAAGTTCCCAAAATAACTACAGGGCTTAAACAATGATGATGTTAATCAAATGTAATCCTAGGCTTTAGGCCAGTTTAGTTCTGTATACCTTTCTTCTTTCTTTCTATGTCTCACCACCTTCTTGTTTCAGGTTTACTTTTGCCGTAATTATGCTAGTCGTACTCAGACATGGACTTGGTCAGGCTCTCTTATGTGTCAAGTACCCAAACACTTGTTGGTTTGTCTGTATTCAGAGATGTTAAGGTGGAAACACATAGTTATGCAGACCACTCCCTAATTTGCGTGTTCTGGTAGCAAAATTACAAAGTGAAGGGCAGAGGGTGAAATATCTGACAGACGATTCTGATTAACATTCAATCAACATTCAATAACATCCCAGCAGCCCATTCAGACAGACACTGCTTATATTCTAGTCGGGAAAGTAATGCTTTAATGCAGGTAGACAAAGTAGCGATAATATACTATACTTTGTATCATTTAACGTAGGCCTATAAACTGACAAAAATAGTCATAAATATAAATCGCTTTCCCGGCAGCCTTGTCATTTAAGTTAATATCCAGTCTTTCTTTGTCCAATGTAGTGCCACTTTTCAACACTACATAAAATCATATCACAAATCATAATTTGTCTCGATTTCCCTTGCTTTTCCCGAAGCTTCAGAAACTCCTTGGCAAAGCGCGGCGGGCAAAACAGCCGCAGGATCACCAAGCTGTTTTGCCCGGCTTCTATGAAGCGGAGCTGCGTGCGCAACCTGCCTGGCCGAGTGTGACATTGATGAGCGGTGCGCCTCCGCGCCTTGCGCTGAAAAGTTGAGAATATTTCAACTTTTAAGCGTACCTAAAACACGCTGGAAAGATGTCTCGCGTGGCGGATAAAAGGCGTAGTGTTCTTGCCCTCAGTCTGTTGCGTCTGTCATTAGGACGTGGTAAAGACGCAGCAATGAAACGCAGAATCATACGGCGCAGTGAAGTTAGTTTCAGGTTCCATATTCGACAGATTCGCATATTCGCACGCTTAGGGACCGTCATTAAATTACCACTCTAACAGCAGCGCGAATGCATACTCCAACAGCAGCACGAATGCTTTGGCTGAATTGCTTTCATGCTTTGGCTGCATTTGACACACCAGAATGCCAAATGGTTAGAACTACCAAAATACATCCGTTTTTTCTACGAGGAAATGTTTTTGTTGTAATTGTTTTTGTTATTGTGATTTACTACCAAAATACATCTGTATTTTTTTTTTAGCTTTCACATGAAGTGACATTGGAATGCTTTGGCTGCATTTGACACAACAGAAATTATTGTGATTTTAAGCACCCTTCAATGTTTGTCCACATCAAATTTAAGTATTATTGTTGCCTATGGGGAAAAGGAAATATTACTATTCACATTACATTACTCAATCGTTTTGTTACCTGTGTCAACTCTGACATCACGTTCTCAAAACAGTTAACATCTGTGTCTGAACAAAAGCACTCTGGAAAAAATGACACATTTGCAAAAGGCTGTTACTCTCTCAAAACACTTAAACCATGCAGCAAAAGCAAATCTTGCCTTCAAACACTACAACTTGTTGCCAATTGAAAAGCACTCTTTAATCAATCATTTCACACTGGACAACAAAATAAAAAATATGGCCATCAATATGAACCAGTGCAGTCCTGTTGACATGCCAGTGGCATTTCCTTGCTTTACATAGTTATACTTTACACAGAAATACTCAAAATCAGAAACAATTCCATGCCATTATTCTCAAAACTTTAGCTGAAAACTGAAATAAAAAAATATGAAAAATATGGGAATATACAGTAACAACTGTGTTCAAATTAGTAATTGTCTATTCGTTTACGACAAAAGAGCCATGGTTCTCTGAAGACAGGTTCTCTGATCCATGCTTGCAAAGAGACGTGGCACCTATATAGGTGGAGAGGGACTGATTGCTCATTGAAGAGTTGTGCAAAGGAGTTTCATACAGGTGATTCAGACTTATGCAAGGAATCTATACGACCTGTGAAAAGATGTTTTCCTTTTGTTTAGCACGGGAAAACCAATAGAGTTTGGGGTTTTTGAATGACATCTATGTTAACTGTTTTGCAAAAGGGTGTGAGAAATCTGTGAACCCAATGAAAATGTATGAACACATTTGCAAGAGATGACTTCTGTTGTGCAAAGAAAGTAGTCATGAAGACCAAGTGGGTTCTAGTTTACCTAAGCAGGTAAAAGCAATCGAGAAAAACTGTATGTGTCACGTGGACCCCAAACTTTGTATAAGGCATAGTTTACATGGGGGTAACAAGATACGGAACAATTCATTTTGATCTTTAGCCCACTTCAATGTATCCACATTCACCAAAATACCTATTGTAACCTATGAGGAAAATGATTTTTTTCAATACCTTTCAAATTAAGTGACCTTTTGGGCCCAAACTATGTACAAGGCTTTGGTTACATAGGAGGACCAAGATACGGCACCATTTATTCGGAAGCTTAGCCCTTTTCAGTGTATATCCACATTCACTAAAAATACCATTGTTTCCTATGTGGAAAATGACTTTTTTCAATACCTTTCAAATTAAGTGACCTTTTGGGCCCAAACTATGTATAAGGTTTTGGTTACATGGGAGGAACAAGATACGGCACCAATTATTCGGAACCTTAGCCCTTTTCAGTGTATATCCACATTCACTAAGAATACCATTGTTTCCTATGTGGAAAATGACTTTTTTCAATACCTTTCAAATTAAGTGACCTTTTGGGCCCAAACTATGTATAAGGCTTTGGTTACATGGGAGGAACAAGATACGGCACCAATTATTCGGATCTTTAGCCCTCTTCAATATATTTCCACATTCACTAAGAATACCATTGTTTCCTATGTGGAAAATGACATTTTTCAATGGCTTTCACATTATGTGACCTTTTGGGTCCAAACTATGTACAAGGCTTTGGTTACATAGGAGGACCAAGATACGGCACCATTTATTCGGAACCTTAGCCCTTTTCAGTGTATATCCACATTCACTAAGAATACCATTGTTTCCTATGTGGAAAATGGCTTTTTTCATTAGCTTTCACATTAAGTGACCTTTTGGGCCCAAACTATTTATAAGGCTTTGGTTACATGGGAGGAACAAGATACGGCACCATTTATTCGGATCTGTAGCCCTTTTCAATGTATATCCACATTGATTATAAATACCATTGTTTCCTATGAGGACATTTTTTTTTTTTCAATAGCTTTCATGTTAACTGACTTTTGGGGCCCAAACTTTGTATAAGGCTTTGGTTACATGGGAGGAACAAGATACGGCACCATTTATTCGGATCTTTAGCCCTTTTCAATGTATACCCACATTGATTATAAATACCATTGTTTCCTATGAGGAAAATTATTTTTTTCAATAGCTTTCATGTTAACTGACTTTTGGGGCCCAAACTCTGTATAAGGCTTTGGTTACATGGGAGGAACAAGATACGGCACCATTTATTCGGATCTTCAGCCCATTTCAATGTATATCCACATTGATTATAAAGACTTTGTATAAGGCTTTGATTACATGGGAGGAACAAGATACGGCACCATTTTTTGGGATCTTTAGCCCTTTTCCATGTATATCTATATTGACTATAAATACCATTGTTTCCTATGAGGGAAATTATTTTTTTCAATAGATTTCATGTTAACTGACTTTTGGGGCCCAAACTTTGTATAAGGCTTTGGTTACATGGGAGGAACAAGATACGGCACCATTTATTCGGATCTGTAGCCCTTTTCAATGCATATCCACATTGATTATAAATACCATTGTTTCCTATGAGGAACATTATTTTTTTCAATAGCTTTCATGTTAACTGACTTTTGGGGCCCAAACTTTGTATAAGGCTTTGGTTACATGGGAGGAACAAGATACGGCACCATTTATTCGGATCTTTAGCCCATTTCAATGTATATCCACATTGATTATAAATACCATTGTTTCCTATGAGGACAAATATTTTTTTCAATAGATTTCATGTTAATTGACTTTTTGGGCCCAAACTTTGTATAAGCAATATGCTAAGTGATGTCAAGAGCACTAAAAGTATTTGTATATATACTGTATGTGTGTGTGTGTATCCACCAATGATTCTCTTATTGTTCATGTGACACCTTGGACTATGCGCTACTGACATTTCTAATAGCAGTCAGGTGGTACTACTACCATCAAGAGGGTGCAACTACAGCTAATGGAGCAGCGCTAATGGCACCATTGTTTGGATTAAGTTATGTTATTACCATTTTCATACAAAACAGTCAATGTTAATTTATGCATGAATTTCAAGCAGCAGTGTGATTAGCTGTGGTAGATTAAAATGTGCCAGGTAAATATTAGGTTAAGATTAGATGTGGTTGCACAACCCTAATGTCTTGTTCTACAAATTTGTTTGCACCATATTGTACTATAGTAATAATAATGAAAGAGCAGAGGCACTCTGAGATAAAAAAAAAAAAACACAAAGAAGGCTTTAATCACTTTGTTTTCTGAACACAATAAAAACACAATAAACTGAAACAAACAGGATGGTGCAAACAAAACACAGGCAGGACAGATGTAGTAGTAGACTTTGTGGATGACCGCCGGGCGCAAGCAGGTAGCTGAAGGCAGGGCAGGTGGCAGGCAGAGGTTGGAGGCTGGATGTATGTCTCTCTCACAGACACACACACACGCACGCACAGGCTCTGTGAATATACTGTATGTCTCTCTCTCTCTCACACACACACACACACACACACACACATGTAACCAAAGCCTTAAACACGAAGCCTAATACATACTTTGGGCACCAAAAGTCACTTAACATGAAAGCTATTGAAAAAAATAATTTTCCACATAGGAAACAATGGTATTTATAATCAATGTGGATATACATTGAAATGGGCTAAAGATCTGAATATTTGGTGCCGTATCTTGTTCCTCCCATGTAATCAAAGCCTTATACAAAGTTTGGGCCCAAAAAGTCAGTTAACATGAAAGCTATTGAAAAAAATAATTTTCCTCATAGGAAACAATAGTATTTATAATCAATGTGGATATACATTGAAATGGGCTAAAGATCCGAATAAATGGTGCCGTATCTTGTTCCTCCCATGTAACCAAAGCCTTATACAAAGTTTGGGCCCCAAAAGTCAGTTCACATGAAAGCTATTGAAAAAAATAATTTTCCTCATAGGAAACAATGGTATTTATAATCAATGTGGATATACATTGAAATGGGCTAAAGATCCGAATAAATGGTGCCGTATCTTGTTCCTCCCATGTAACCAAAGCCTTAAACAAAGTTTGGGCCCCAACAGTCAGTTAACATGAAAGCTATTGAAAAAAATAATTTTCCTCATAGGAAACAATGGTATTTATAATCAATGTGGATATACATTGAAATGGGCTAAAGATCCGAATATTTGGTGCCGTATCTTGTTCCTGCCATGTAACCAAATCCTTATACAAACTTTAGGCCCCAAAAGTCAGTTCACATGAAAGCTATTGAAAAAAATAATTTTCCTCATAGGAAACAATGGTATTTATAATCAATGTGGATATACATTGAAATTGGCTAAAGATCTGAATAAATGGTGCCGTATCTTGTTCCTCCCATGTAACCAAAGCCTTATACAAAGTTTGGGCCCCAAAAGTCAGTTAACATGAAAGCTATTGAAAAAAAAATATTTTCCTCATAGGAAACAATGGTATTTATAATCAATGTGGATATACATTGAAATGGGCTAAAGATCCAAATAAATGGTGCCGTATCTTGTTCCTCCCATGTAACCAAAGCCTTATAAATAGTTTGGGCCCAAAAGGTCACTAAATGTGAAAGCTATTGAAAAAAGCCATTTTCCACATAGGAAACAATGGTATTCTTAGTGAAAGTGGATATACACTGAAAAGGGCTAAGGTTCTGAATAAATGGTGCCGTATCTTGGTCCTCCTATGTAACCAAAGCCTTGTACATAGTTTGGGCCCAAAAGGTCACTTAATGTGAAAGCTATTGAAAAAAATAATTTTCCACATATGAAACAATGGTATTCTTAGTGAATGTGGATATACACTGAAAAGGGCTAAGGTTCCGAATAAATGGTGCCGTATCTTGGTCGTCCTATGTAACCAAATCCTTGTACATAGTTTGGGCCCAAAAGGTCACTTAATTTGAAAGGTATTGAAAAAAATCATTTTCCTCATAGGATACAATAGGTATTTTGGTGAATGTGGATACATTGAAGTGGGCTAAAGATCAAAATGAATTGTTCCGTATCTTGTTACCCCCATGTAAACTATGCCTTATACAAAGTTTGGGGTCCACGTGACACATACAGTTTTTCTCGATTGCTTTTACCTGCTTAGGTAAACTAGAACCCACTTGGTCTTCATGACTACTTTCTTTGCACAGCAGAAGTCATCTCTTGCAAATGTGTTCATACATTTTCATTGGGTTCACACATTTCTCACACCCTTTTGCAAAACAGTTAACATAGATGTCATTCAAAAACCCCAAACTCTATTGGTTTTCTCGTGCTAAACAAAAGGAAAACGTCTTTTCACAGGTCGTATAGGTTCCTTGCATAAGTCTGAATCACCTGTATGAAACTCCTTTGCACAACTCTTCAAAAATCATTTTCCTCATAGGAAACAATGGTATTTATAGTCAATGTGGATAAACATTGAAAAGGGCTAAAGATCTGAATAAATGGTGCCGTATCTTGTTCCTCCCATGTAACCAAAGCCTTATACAAAGTTTGGGCCCCAAAAGTCAGTTAACATGAAAGCTATTGAAAAAAATAATTTTCCTCATAGGAAACAATGGTATTTATAGTCAATGTGGATAGACATTGAAGAGGGCTAAAGATCCAAACAAGTGGTGTCGTATCTTGTTCCTACCATGTAACCAAAGCCTTATACAAAGTTTGGGCCCAAAAGGTCACTTATAGAAAAAAAATCCTTATAGAAAAAAAATTTATTTTGGTATTTTATCTAACCATTTTTCATCGAAGCACTGCTGTTAGATTGGTAATTTAATGAAAAACGGATGCATTTTGGTTTTTCTAACCATTTTGGTTTGTGGTGTGTCAAATGCAGCCAAAGCATGAAAGCTTTAAAAAAAAAAAAAAAAATGATAGAAAAAAAAATAATAGAAAAATAATGAAAAAAATCCTTATAGAAAAAAAAAATCCTAATAGAAAAAAAAATATTTTGGTATTTCTAACCATTTTGCATCGAAGCGCTGCTGTCAGAGTGGTAATTTCATGAAAATGGATGTAGAGTGGTAATTTAATGACGGTCCCTAAGCGCATTAGCGCCCCTGGTGTCCTCTCAATTGGTACTGCATGGTTTTGGCGAATATGCGAATCTGTCGAATATGGAACCTGAAACTAACTTCACAGCAGTTGAAATAAGGCTAATTTCAAGTGTTCTACCACCTGTCAAACAACAATAACCAAATAAATGGGGAGAAAAAACAGAGCTTAGAATACGAATATCTCATGCAACAGCGTTGACTATTTATATTGTTAAATGTTTTGGTCAGCCGGTCCTAGACTGTAATTTCTACCGTATGCTTTTTTTATACAGCAGGTAGACATAACAGCATGCCCGTATTAAGACTTCATGGTGCCCCTGGGCAACAGTGCCTCTCTGGTCCCCATCTTCCCCCACCCCGCAGAACACAAACCATACCTATCCACAGGGGTGTATTAGTTCTTGAGTAGAAATACCTTCTTACTCAAGTATTATTTCTGAGTATCTGCCTCGTTTCCCGATTACGACGTATCTTAACGTTCTACGTGGATTTTGGCGACATCGTAGACTCAATAACACTTTCTACTTACGAGTGTTTCCCAACCATTAACTTAAAGTCAGGTGCACGAGCGCAACGTGCACGAGTTCCTAAGTATCTCTTAGGAGCTGTTTACGTCACGTTAACCTGTTTACGTTAATTGCTGTGAAATTAGCTAGCCTATGCGTGCATCGACCGTGCACTGTTCACTGAATTCGGGGCGGGGATAGTAACGCCATCTCCAGCAGAGCATTTAAACTGTGTTCCCATTCCCAAATTAACCTACATTTGAGTCCAACTGCATGACCATTCTTACCCTACACTTACCCTTACAATAAAGAAGTGATCCTATTTCAACCATAACTTCATTTTAAATAATTTCTTTCTTTATGACATTCAGTTTATAGTTTAGACAGCAACGTTGACATCTATATTCAACTGCATCCACTACATAATCTCAAACTTTATTTGTTGGTAACTCTCCAAATAGGCTACCATTAACACATTTCTTAATGAAAAGGAAACATGCATCACAATAATACTTCAGTGTAACCTGTACCTATGTGGAGTGCAAATATGTCTTGCCATTACACTACCCAACATCTCTACGTCCGTTAACACTACAGAATGCATAATTCCTACGGGCACTGCACTAGTTTTGTATAGCCTAATCTTTATTTTCAAATACTCAATATTCTTTATTTCTATTTTGATGGGAATAGGCAGGTGAAACAATGACATTCTCATGATGTGCTATACACAGAAACATCGTTTGGATTTCTTCTATAATAGGCCGAACGACGCCCCTGGATAAGGTGTCGAGGGGGTTGAAGTGTACGTCATGTGTGACTGTATGAGCTATGAAACTAGCGATTTAAAAAAAAGTTTCAATGAAGAACATGGTTGCAAATATATATGTATACAACTGTGTAGAGGACGAAACACGCATCTAGCTAGAAAGCTACCATATAAGCCAATGGAGTGGTGGCATAAGCGCTAATTGTTTTGTCAAACTACTGTTTGAAAGCTTCAGTTAAGACCTACATACTATGCATCGGTCGCTTAGCACATTTCAGATCAAACCGAGTCATTATAAACATATAAAAAGTTGTGTAGATAGCTTTATTAATGGAAAATATTCCTCGCTTCAAGAAGCCATGTTTTTTTTTTTTAATTCCCCTTTCTTCCGAATGACGGTCGAACAACACCCCTGGTGGATTAAATCGCTAAGTGTGAAGTTACTACTGGTCCTGACCACACGTAGAATTCTTCTCAACGAAAGATACACTTAAGCTAAGTGCAGCGTCGGGAAACCGGTCTGCAACGTAGGATTCCTCTTACGAACGATTTCAAGTGCTTTTTAGGGTAAGTGCGTGTTCGGGAAACGAGGCCCAGATCTGTACTTTACTTGATTGTTTTTCTTATACATACTTTTTGCTTAATACTCCACAACATTTTCCATACATTGATGCAGGGACGTGCACAGGAATTTTGAAGGGCAGTTGCTTTGCCCTGGGTAAAAGGGGCGACAAATCATTTTTTTGTCACCGCCACGCCCCCGTCGGATCGCAAATTGTATCAATATCATTTTAAACTCTCACTAACAGCCACTGCCACGCCCCCGTCCCATGATCGCAAATTTTGCCAATATAATTTTAAACTCTCACTAACCCCCACTGCCACGCCCCCGTCATCTGATCGCAAATTGGCAATATCATTTTAAACTGTCACTAACCGTTGCTGCCATGCCCCCGTCCCCTGATCGTAAATATACATATTTCCTTCGAAGGGGCAACTTAAGGCGAGGAGGGCAAACGGGCAGTTGCCCAAGCAGCCTTAGCCCACTCCTGTGCACGTCCCTGCATTGATGTAACCTATGTAAGGAATAATGCACCGGGAGCAAGTCAGTTGCTACCGTTTACCCCCCTGAAGTGCGTTATTTTCCATAACTCACTTGCTCCCGGTGCATTATCCCGCTTATATCACAGCTAACTTACAGTAACTTACAGTTACTTATATCACAGTACTTAATTGCTGATAAATTATGTTTAATGTTAACTTATCTCATTAGAAATCATAACTTAATACAGTGCAGAACTATTGTTTTATCTTTTGTTGACCTTAAAAAAATATCATTACTAATCTCAACAGGTATGTTATTCGTCTAAATCATAAGAAAGTTTATACTTTTACTTTTGGTACTTAAGTAGGATATACAGACCTAAATCTGCTATAATCTACACAAAAAAGTAGAACATGAGCACATGTACCAAACTAATTTTAGGAGGCACATCAGTTACACACTAACTACATTAGTTTCATAGCCAGCCAATTTTCAAAACTTTGTACATCCTTTAAGTGCAACTAATTGGCACCCAAAACATCCCAATAAAAATCATTTCGTGCGTAGGCCTTAACCTATATGCGAACGTTACCGTAAACTTACCTCATTCATTCGCCACCAGGCTGACATGCTCTGCCTACCGAAAACGCTAACAAGCTAGCATAATAAGTTGTTGGTCGAGTGTTCTCGTTCAGATGACTTGCTAATGTTATAACCAAAGTCGTTCAATCTAACTGTGTCATTACTGTGTTCACATCACCTCAACTACAATTGTTTGCCAATTTTGTTATCTTTCTAAGAATCCTAGCTACGGTACTGTGAAATATGGCCTTGCAACACAGAGAACAGCAACTAACTAGCCAGTTAGTGGTAGATTAGGTTGGCTATTTAAACCTGCCAGCCAGGTATCAATGCAGGAGATTTGCAGGAGGCACCACAGGCAAACTGAGACTAATAGTGGGACGTTAACGTAAGTGATTGTTTTGGTCACTGTTGTCCGAAATGTATTTACTGTATTATTGAAAAATACATTTATTATATATATATATATATATTATGGCATGCCGTTCAGGAAATTAACATTTGAATATATATATATACAAAAGTCTGAATATATATACAAAAGTCTGAATATATATACAAACTCTGAATATATATACAAAAGTCTGAATATATATACAGAACTCTGAATATATATATACAAAAGTCTGAATATATATACAAAACGAAGTCTGAATATGTATACAAACTCTGAACTCTGAAGCGCTCAATCCGTCTTTGTCCGCCATATTGGATTGAGCGCTTCCTATTAAATCAATGGTACCAAAATGTTTGTAATTATGTATTTTCTGCTTCATGAAATACTGTTTTTCTGTTTTATTGTTCAATTTTGACATTGATTTCTCACTAGAAATGCAATAATAACACGTTTATTTAACACCGTTTAACTTCACGAAGGATATTTTTAGAGGCAATTTCTCCATTGACATGACTGGGGTCTTTTTAAAACCTTCGTAATTCCTTGTTTTCTGCTTCATGAAATACTGTTTCATACTGTTTCATACTGTCAAATGCTACATAAAGGGTTTTGAGTGTAATCAGTCGAACACAAGATACAGAAACCCAAAGATACACACTGCAGTGAAGACAGCAACTCCTTATGGCTTCTTGATGTTTAAACAGCTGTAAGTGCAAGTCAAGTAGCCTACTAGTAGAAGTCAGTGGTGGACAGTAACGAAGAACATGTAATTCGTTACTGTACTTAAGTAACATTTTCATGTATCTGTACTTTACTCAAGTACATTTATTTGGTAAAACTTTATACTTTTACTTCACTACATTTAAAGCGAAAATTATTACTTTTCACTTCTTTACATTTACAGAAACACTCGTTCCTTACTCGTTCCTTACTCGTTTTTTTTTTAATAAAATACCAAAAGGTCAAAGTGTATCGCGACTATAACCAATCAGCGGCAGCGCCCAGCGCGCTATTATCTGCTGAAGTTAAAGTTAACAACAGGTGTCGTCCTGATTGAAGAATTGCAAAGTCACGCTGGAGCTGGAAGCACAAGGTGGTGTACGTGCTTGTGGTCATTGAGAGTTCTTACTCCTAGAGATTATTAATATTATTTGTCAGGTAAATGGCTGGGGAGCAGAAGTTAGTTGGTAGTGATGGCGAAATGAAGCTTCATGAACCCTCGAAGCTTTCCAGCCAGACGTGTCGAAAAAAGGTTCACTACTCGAAGCGTCGTTCGCTCTCTAGTGACACCTGCAGGTCAATAAAAATACGGTGTAAGAAAGATTTTCTCGGGACAGTGAATTTGTTAAATTTGTTGTGGTGCGCAAGGCCTGCTAAAATAACATGCACACAAACGTATGGTGGAAGAAAACGGTTCTCCATTAATTCAAATTTCATTGCAGGTGAATACAATGACAATAAAATATTTATTTTTGTATTCTTTGTTCTAATAATAGTTCGATCTCATCTTAAAGAAATATATGGTGGTACAACGGTAAGCGACGCCGGCTTCAACGTTGATCTGTTTAGTTTCGATTCCTGACCAAAGCGAATTTTAAACGGTTCTTTAGATTAAAATAAAAAGCCTGTTAATTATCTTTACTCTTTATGCCGTTGGAATAGAGTGAAAGTGCTTTTTGAATACTGGTCAGTTGGCTACTTTTGTAAAGCCAATGAGTGCTTTTGGACAACTGGTCAGTGCAGGGCACTGAAAAGAGGGAGAAAGTGCTTTGTGCAACTGGATCAAGTTCTTTCTCTTCCTAACTAGCTCTATAACTCTATCTCAAATATTATATAGCCTACTACTACCAACAACACCAAACAATCTAAATCTCCAACTACAGCTAAATCTCCAACTATCGCCAATTCTCCAACCACTGACAATAACTACCACGATTACAAGATGAGTTTTGGGACGTCGTATAGTCGAAGCGTCCCGCGAAAAGTGAACGAACGAACCACTTGGTGAAGCACTTGATTCAAATGAGGCTTCAGACGTCACCGGTGACGTAATCTCGGCAAAACGATACAAGCCTCGATACGCGCTCCGGTGAGGAAGTGCTTCATTTTCACGACACAAGCTCCGAAGCCTCGGGTTCATTTGTAACATCACTATTAGTTGGTGCCCAACACCCCTGGCCTTATTTAGCCGAATTGTTTGAATTCATCGAAAAGAAAAAAGAGTCCTATTACTTCAAGTGTCGCCTCTGCATTAAGTAGGTATGTTGACATACAATGTTCGCCGCGAGCGGTTGTTGTCTCAATAACATGATCCACTCTGCGTTAATACTGTCAATATGTGTCATACAAAATTCACTCCTCGCCGCCTGGTGAGAGTATGTTTGTCCTGAATACGTCAGTATTTACATCGAGTACAACCACTGTAATCGTTAGACATTTCGAGCTTTCAGCCCTGAGGTGTTTTCAGTTCACCGCAACTCTCTGAAAATTTGAGTGGCTTTCAACCGGTCAGCGGACTTCATCTAAAGCCTTGGACACTGATGAAAGATAGGTGGACTTGAATATATAGTTCTTGTCTTGGTACATACGAAATTTCATCGAAATCCATGGTCGAGAAAGTATTAAACTACATCGCGGAAAATTGTTAGTCATTGTTAGTCAATTGTGATGAGTAGATTAGCGAACGTCCTGTCAGATGCACTGCAGCAGGCGTCGTTCGTGAATATGAATGGCCGCTTATTAATTAGGCTATAGTTGTTTTCAGTGAGGTACCATGGGTCTGATGCCCATTCCAACTAAATGTTCATGGTTTCACTTGAAAGAACTAACAAAAGTCTACCTTCTGTTCAAATTTCATGTAAATATCTGATAAAATGAGGAAGTTACAAGCAAAAACATGTGAATAATAAGCGTTTTCGGTCACATGACTTCCATTGTAAGTAATGTATAATATTTTGATATAATCGGTGATATTACAAATACCATAACTCTCTCAATCCTCAACTGATTTTCACAATCCAGGTGTCATTGTAAAGGGAATGTCTGACTCTGTCTAGTCATGTGATCCATTTTGAGTTTAGGGGTGTTTGAACATTTTGTCATTAAGAACACTACGGTAAATTCGCCATTACATGACTACTACTAACAGACTGCTTATAAATATGCCCCGGTTGATTATATTACATTGAAATACATTACATTAACAGGTGCTTTTATCCAAAGCAATATGCTAGCACCCAAATTATCTGTGGAGATGCTAAGTGCCAGATTCTAAGTGCCAGCCTCCCTCACCAAACGTTAACGCCGGGGACACAGTCGAATTCATGGCCAAGCGAAGTGAACTTCGCAATTCATTCCTATGAGGGAGAAGGCAAGCACATATGACATTATTCGGCCAAGTTTAATATTAGTTTAAAAAAAGTTTCATATTATGAGTTAAATTTGTTGGTTGGGCTGCTACTTCTCGAGTTCTCGAGCTAACTTGGCTCTAGAGTTTAAACAGTTGTGAATGTGATTGGTATTTGTTATTTGTAAAAACTTCCATTTTACTTTTGAATCTCTGATTTTAAGGTCATGAATGAATGCTATTGACTACTCTGTTTATGACAAGTGAAATTAATGGAAAATAAAATAATGTAACTTGAAGGAATGCTTTTTGTGTTGTTGCTTCAAAACCACTTGGTCTTACTTAAAGATAATATAGTTTTGAGTATTTTGGGTTTGATTAGGCAAATGTAAAGCATTGTTCACCTGTTCAAGTAGGGGTTTTGATGTGACAGTTAAAAAAAAAAAAAATACTTTTACTTTTAATACTTAAGTGTTTTTGAAGGCAGATACTTTTGTACTTCTACTCAAGTAAAAAAATGAGGTGAATACTTTTACTTTTACTTGAGTAATATTCAATGCAATGTAACTGTACTTTTACTCAAGTACACAATTGGTTTACTTCGTCCACCACTGGTAGAAGTGCAAGTTTAGGAAGGTAGGTGCTCTGTGAAGAAATCGGTCTTCAAGAGCTTTTTAAAGGCTCTGATAGTGCTAAGCAGCTCGTTCCACCAGCATCATATAAAATACTTGTCTGCATTCCCTTATTACCAGCAGGTAAGGTGTGACATGTATATCATATAAGAAGAAAAGCACTGCAACAAATAGTGAACACCGCTGGTAAGACCATTGGTGCCCCACTCCCTTCCTTTTAAGTCATATACACCACCGCCTCACCCGGAAAGCTACCTCGATTGCGAGTAATACCAGCCAACCCGCGCACAGCCTGTTCAGCCTCCTACCCTCTGTAAGAAGGTATAGGACCCTCCGTTGCTAATGACCCTTCCACTGCTAATGTAACAAATACATCTCACAGCATTTGTTTTGCTGCCATTACCAAATTGCCATTACCATTACCAAAAAAATTTGCACTACCATAACCTCCTTTTTTTAAGAAAATGTATGCTGCTGAACGTGTATCTGCATGTTCTACTTAGTATTTTGTAATGTCTTGTCTGTTTGTTCTACTTAGTACTAGGAAATGTCCTGTCTCATCTGTTGTGCCTGTGCACTTTATGGGCCCTATCTTGCACCCAGCGCAATTTATATTGTCACCGACGCATCACGTGGTATGGCTTGACACTTCCTTGAATCTTTAAATGCGATTTTCTCAAAATAAGTTTTTTGTCATACTCCGGTAGATACTTCTCAGCCTATGTAGCACCTATGTACACCAAACTTTCCAGTTATACACTTAGCAGTATTCTGAAGATATTTACAGAGGGATTTGTTAATAAATCATTCCTGGCCTGATTTATGTGACATTTTGATCAAAAAAGGTGGCGATGTTTTAAGGCTATAGACAGTATATTTTGATTTTCTAGGTAATGAAAGCAGATATCCTGAAATCCCTCTGTCAATTTGTTTGCATCTTGTGTTTTAACAAAATGAAAATAAAAAAAAACACCTGTCTTTATCGTATGCCAGATATATCTACCGGAAATATATGCAAATGTACGCATATTTAATTAGATAAGGCCTAATTTGCATAATCAAACATAATAATTTCAGAAACGTGTAATACATTTTTTGTTCATACATGTGTAAGTAATCAACTGAGGAAGTTTTATGGTGATATGTATTATTTAAAAAAATACCCTATTCACCTGTAGTGCCACGCCTTAAACGTGGGAGAGTGGGAATCGATTACTTTGTATGTCTTGACATGTCAAGTAATTGACAATAAAGCTACTTTGATAAGTAACTTCATGGATGAAAGTATGCATATCTTATGTCCCACAAAAGCTCACAAAACTCCAACCGCTCACATCAAAAATGCACCTTATAGCTCATCACGAATATTTAGAAAAATCTCCAAATGCATAAACAGTAGAACAGGCAGTGTCTAAAACATGTGTCTCAGTTGCTGCGCTGACCCAGCCAAGGCCCTTGACGTTTCTATGCTATTTTGAGTTAAATTCTGCCATTTTGCAAGCTTTAACATTACCAAAATGGTTGCCATGGCCCACTGATGCCCAAAATGGGAACTCCTGCTAATATGGTCATACTGCAAAGCAAAAGTAAGTGGAGCTGGTGTTCCACAGTTTTTCTGTATGTATGACTAAGTCTGCATATTAATTTCCATAGTGTAGAGTGTTATAATAAATATGCTCTTTGTTGTGTAAAAATGCTACATTTATAGCACATAAATATTCATAAACCAAGAGAGGGAAAGAATATTTCTTACCGTCTGATTCATTTTCTTGCCTGGTATACTTTATCCTGAGCAGCGTGTTTTATTTAAGATGATGGACATATTTATTTCAACACCAAATGTTGTGAAAATAAAACCCTGTTTAAATACTCATTTCAGAGGATACTTAAAGACTTAATATTCAGTATGTGTGTAAAACTCACCTGTTTCAGAAGACGTCTTCCACCAGTTTGTGACCAAAATGCGTAGAAATTAACTTTCTGTGGAGAACAGTGGAGATAAAGTTTGTGTTCATGAAGTACAACTGTCAAATACAAACTTCACACCACTGTTAAAAAGAAAAGCAACTGGCCAATCAGATCATCCTCTGAATTTAATAAACCAATCACCTCATCACTGTCTCAGAGGAGGTCTCAGTACAGGCTTCATCTCAATACATCTGTGGTCATGGCTTCGCCACGTGACTTCCTGTTGATGTGCTCTGCACAGAGACATACGTGAGGAACTACACGTTCACTCTGCCTGACAGGAAAAACTAAAGGTCTAAACTGAAAGCTGAAAGCCACACACAGGGCTGTTGTGAGTGTCGTTGTTCTCTGCCTCAGACAGTGGCAGTTTCATACATCCCCTAAATGGCCTCCTGCATGTTTCTTGGAAGTCACATGACCTCCCTGCACTGAGCAGCCGACACAGAAGTGAGATGGGCACATAAGAGCAAGGACTAAGAGAAAGTGTCTGGCAACAAATGCAGGCCAGAAAATCAAAGACTGTTCAATTCAATTCAGTTCAGTTCTATTCTATTTTATTTATTTAGTGCCAATAATACTTGAAACTGTCTCAAGGTACTTCACTGAGCCCAGAGCCTAAGCCCCCTGCAGTAAGCACTCAGGTGATTGGGGGAAGGAAAAACAAATTTTTATCAGGATGAAACCCTGTGCTGAACCTACCAGAAAATGACAATGATTATCACAACCAAATTATCAAACTGTTTACAGTGTTAAAGGATGGGTCACATCCATAACCCAGTCTGTTGTTTGTTTTATTTATAAGAAAAAATGGAAAGCATTCGGTATGCACCCCCACACCAAGCAGAAGGCTTGTTGTGATTCTCAACAGCAATTCTAATTTTAATCAGCAGGTGATGGCAGCATAGGGGACCATACTGTATCTTTAAACAGGTATGAATGAAATTCACAGTCCTAATAATAGTTTATCAGTGTCAACATAGATGAACTTCATACACATAATGCAATACAGAAGGCTAAGTAGGCAGGGGGAGGGGCATAATGAACTTGGTAACAGCTACTGCAATCCACAGTTATGAGAGTTTAGAGACTATTTGATACATAGTACCATAGTTTCCTTCGTCTCTATTACAAAAATAAGGAAGTAATAATCATTATTATTTGAATACATTATTATTCAAATAAATACATACGTGTATACAGCTCCTGCCCAACTGAAGGACTACACATGAAGTACTACATACCACTGTTCAAATAAAGTTGTTATAGAACATAAAAACACATAGCAACACCTTTGTCTCTCACACACAGAGCTGGCTAATCAGATCATCCTCTGAATGAAATAAACCAATCACCTCATCACTGCCTTAGAGGAGGTATCAGAACAGACTTCATCTCAGTACATCTGTGGTCATGGCTTCCCCACGTGACTTCCTGTTGATGTGCTCTGCACAGAGACATACGTGAGGAACTACACGTTCACTCTGCCTGACAGGAAAAACTAAAGGTCTAAACTGATAGCTGAAAGCCACACACAGGCCTGTTGTGAGTAACGGTGTTCTCTGCCTCAGACAGTGGCAGTCTCATACATCCCCTAAATGGCCTCCTGATTGTTTCTTTGAAGTCACATGACCTCCCTGCACTGAGCAGCCGACACAGAAGTGAGATGGGCACATAAGAGCAAGGACTAAGAGAAAGTGCCTGACAACAAATGCAGGCCAGAAACTCAAAGACTGTTCAATTAAATTACATTCAGTTCTATTCTATTTGATTTACTTAGTGCCAAAAAAATTTTAAACTGTCTCAAGTTACTCCACTAAGCAGCTCTCTACAGCAAGCTCTAAGGCTACCGGGGAAGGAAAAACATATATTTTTCAGGATGAAACCTTGTGCTGAACCTACCAGAAAATGACAATGATTATCACAACCAAATTATCAAACTGTTAACATTGTTAAAGGATGGGTAACATCCATACCCCAATCTGATGTTCATTTTATTTATTAGAAAAAAGGAAAGTATTCGGTATACACCCTCACATCAAACAGAAGCCCTGTAGAACCTGATAATGTAATAATTTCCTGATAACGTAATAACCCTGATAATGTAATAAAAAAATCCCTCATAAGTCCCTAAAAGATGTAATAAAACCTGATAATGTAACAATATCCCAATAATGTAATAAAGTGCATTTCCCAATAATGTAACAATCGCCATACCAATAATGTAATAAAATGTTACATTAATTGGAAGTTATTACATTATCAGGTTAGCCTCAATTTTGCAGAACCTGATAATGTAATAAATTCCTGATACTGTAAAAACTTTGGTCAGTGCTGAAATGTTGGGACACCAGTTATTCAGACCAAGTAGTGATGCTGTGTAGACAACCACCCACTATTGTTTTGCTCATATTTTGATCCCAATGGTATAGGCCTTTAGCCTCGCAAGCCAAACCTGTACAGCAAGAAGCTGTACAAGGGTCTGGCACAACAAGATTTTTAGTGTGGGCGGGATTAACGGTTGTCTGTTAAGTTGCCTCTGCACGCAATGCCACACAATAGGAATGGCGCTACAACCAATCCGAGCGACTGATGAATGACAAAAGACAATTTGATTGGCCTGGTACAGTTTGGATTTTCAGCCGCGCAAAACGACGACAGTTGACCAGATGGTCCCTGGCTGCAAATTAAATTTGGTGCCGCTAGGGGCGTCTAGATTTCTAGGCTAATAGGCCCCCTCATGATTGCTTGCCATTATTGCATGATTTACAGTGCCCTGTGTGCTCTGAGCTTCACATTACAGTGAAGCAAACTCTTTTTAGAAACATAACTTTTAAACGTCACTGTTGTTGAAATCTTAATTTGTAAAACGTTTGAACATTGCATTAGATCTTCTTCATCCAGGCCACCCACATGTTGAAAACAAGCAACATGTCTCCTGGAAAAGAAGCAATAAAATATAAATGCTCTGAAATAGATAGATATCAAAACATGTTATGAGCAAAATGAATTGAGCATAGATAAACTCACTTGTCTGGCCTACTTCCAGAATATGTCTTTGATTTGGTATTTTCCAAAACTCAGATGCTCAAGTATAAGCCACGCCTTCATCCAACGAGGATGTTTGGCAAAGAGTTCCTTTAGTTTCAAAGCCACACCACTGTTGCGACCGGATCCTTTGTACAATTTCATCATGCTTATTGTGCATTCATTTTCTGTTGCCAAACCAAGACTGGTAGCCAATGAATCTCTTATATAAATCCATGGCAAGAATGAGCTAGCAAGGTAACTGAAGAGATGAGAAACTCTTAACTGTTCCCAACATGCTCATATCCATATCAAGGGTGTGTTTGATAATTAGTTGCCATAATTCATCTGGAAGGGTGGCAGAGGACAGTTGGGTGGCAGGACACAATGGAGTGGCAGAGGATGGTTGGGTGGCAGGACACTGTGAAGTAGCAGAAGACGGTTGAGTGGTAGAAGGCGGTGGGGGTGGGGTGGCAGAAGACAGTTGGGTGGCAGCGGATGGTTGGGTGGCAGGACATTGTGGAGTGCCAGAGGATGGTTGGGTGGCAGGCCACTGTGGAGTGGCAGAAGATGGTTGGGTGGCAGGACACTGTGGAGTGGCAGAAGACGGTTGAGTGGCAGAGGACAGTTGGGTGGCAGGAGACGGTGGGGGTGGGGTGGCAGGAGATGGTGGGGTGGCAAGACTGTGACTATTCTCTTGACATTCAGGAATAACAATGGATAATATAGAAGGGTCAAATCTAGAGTTCACTTCATTCCTTGGAGTAGATTCAGTGAGTCTTATGATCCTGTGAGACTCCTCCTCCCGAATACTATTAATGTATGGACTAATTGGGCCACCTAAGCTGACATAATGATCTCCATGACCCTCGGCTATATGACCAAGAACTAAAGTAGGCAACTCTTCACAGTATCCTTCAATTGGGGAGATTACTGAGGAAGCATCCACACCAAGACTTGAGACAACCAAAAATTGAACTTGGAACATTTGAGCAGCCCTCTGGAGAGTGATGTGATCTCCATAAGTTCCCAACTCATGCATATTATTGATGTAGTCTTCCCAGTTCTCATCAGTGACATAATTTAATAAATGTGTGCCATCAAAACCAAAAGGATTTGCCAACAAATCTGATGCAATTTCATCTCTAAGAGTTGTGGATGAGCGAAAAATTTCAAGGTTTGCTAGTTGGTCAGCCATAGCTGCAAACTGGCAGTTCCCATCTGGGAGAGGATCAAAAGCTACTGTCATTCCAGAAGAAAAAAATGAGTCAAGGTGATCTGTGTGACTTTTAGCTATGAGAAAGCGCTTTCTATTCACATTAACTAACTGATTAAGAGCTCTTCGACTTTTCTCCTTACTTCGTGTGACACTAGTTATATCAGCTACAGAAAACCATTTATGCTGAGGATGAGCAGAAGCTGATGTTCGATACCGGACCTTGTATTTGGAGACACTCAGATTCCTTTTAATAATGATACCTTGTAAAACTGAATGCTTTTTGGTGACACGGTTGTTAGTGTGCTTTAATTTCACCAAAACCTCTTCATTTACTTGGTAAACAGACACTGGTGTGGATTTAGTGGCTTGTAAGATAACTCTTCTCACGTTTTCCTCATCTGCACGGTGTGCTCTTTTGCGAATTATGGATCTTTTCCTGTCAAATGATAGTCTTTGTCTCCTTGTGGGAAAAGAACAACTGATATCAGCATGTTGGCCCTCTATATTCTCTCCATCATGTGGCTCCATGGCATTGTTTGATTTTCTCCCATAATAAACCTCGAAAGGTGAGGCCCAGCCAAGTGTCTTCTTTGGATCATTATTCAGTACTCTGGCATAATCTGGCAAATGGTCTACCCAGTTAACACTACGTAAGTTCAAGAGGTCATGCAACATTTTTTTCCTCAGGGTTCTATGCATCCGCTCAACTTTCCCTTGGCTTTGTGGATGATAGGGAGCATTTTGAATAATCTTCACTTTCAGGGAATGCATTAACTGTTCCACTGCCCCTCTAAACTCCCGTCCCTGATCATGTTGAACTATTTTTGGTGGTCCATGTTCATTGTAGATTGAGCGCAAATGCTTGGCAATTTCACTGCTGGCTTTGCCTTTCAATGGCTTCAGCCAAACATATCTGCTGAATACATCTTGAACAGTGAGGACGTATCTGTAAACTACTTTTCCACTTGTCACTTTCCATTTATTCATGTCCAGTAGATCAGTTTGGTGTCTCATTTGTACTTCTTTAGCAGTTATAGGCTTAGGAATGGGTGTGTTTGTGAATCTTGCTTGTAGATGTTGATATTTCCTAGATTTGTCCAGCTCTGATTGAATCCTTACCTCGCTGAGGCCAGTATACTGCTTTCTAAAGGCTATCATGAGTTTTCTTGCTCCTGAACCTTTAGTTTTGCTGATACCACTTTCTACCAAGTTTGTAATTGAGCCACATTTTACCACTCTTTTCCCATCACATAAGACAGTCTTGCCATCATCACCTAGAGAAAAGCTGTCCCTGTTCCTCCAAAATCTTACAACTGCATTTCTCTGCCCTTTTGTGCGCATTTTCACTGGGATTTTGAATTGTCTTCGTAGTAGTTGGAAGATTGTATCATATGTCTCATCATCCA
Organism: Sprattus sprattus; assembly: GCF_963457725.1. Taxonomy (NCBI): domain Eukaryota; kingdom Metazoa; phylum Chordata; class Actinopteri; order Clupeiformes; family Clupeidae; genus Sprattus; species Sprattus sprattus. Next base: position 103,910 of record NW_027666722.1, on the reverse strand, counting down.
TTGGTTGGTGACCATAGCCACAGCACATGGCCACCATAGCCAAAAGCAAAATAATCTTAAATTTCATTCTGTTAAAAATACATAATATTATCATTGAATCAATTGAACTGATATTTCCTTGTATGCTTATCAAGTGTGATTTAATGGTATGCTGTACTGAAACAAACATGCATAACTAGCATAAACTTCTGCCCTGTCATTTCCATTTAGCCTGGTCATTCCTAAGTATGATGTTATGGTAGGGTAGACTCTGCCATTTTATGCTGTTCATATCCCATCAAGTTACAGTTTCAAAGCCATTTAATGTCCCTAAGTGTTGAGTAACAAATTTGAGATAATTTTATATGATACCTTTTGAAATGCTCATGATCCAAGTGAAAACAACTGGAAGTTTAGAAGTAGCTTAGAGGTAGCTTTGAGGTTGACTGGATAAGTAGTTTTCCTCATAGCTCCAACTAGTGGCCATACAATGAACTGCTGTATAATATATTTCAATCCACTCACATCCAATAGGCTGCTTGCAGTCTATTCAACATAATAATGATCATGTTCATTGGTTATGCTCACTATAAGAGCAGTGATTCAATCTTTTTAACTACTGCAAAGAAACTTCTGAACCTCAAGAAATGCTGTAGCATTCTGGAGGAACAGAGCACCTTCTCTGTGTGATGATGGAAAGACTGTCATATGTGATGGAAAAATAGAAAACAGGCCTCAATCCCAAACTTGGTGGCATCAGTAAAACTAGAGGCTCAGTGGCAAGAATATAGGATGATAAATTAGGCCATATCTATGAGCAAGGTTCACAAACACATCCATCTCAAAACACAAAATAAGTGCAAATGAGGCAATAACTTGATCTGTTGGATATGAGTAATGGAAGGTGGAAAATGGAAAGGATGAGTCTTGATGTCTTTAGCCATTGTGTTTTCCACTGAAAGGACAAGCCAACAGAGGATCCATTCAAACTGCCTTGTCATGTGCAAAGTCAAGGGAAAGTAGAGGAAATGCATGTTGCATGATGTTTTGCAGTATATAGTGTAATTTTTAAGGGACATTGCCACACAAAATCAAAGTAGAATGCCCATTAGCTGCCGGTCTATAACATACCAAAATGTTCTCATTATTTCTCTATTAGTTGATTACCACTGAATATCCCTTTCACCATTGTAAAAATTGTGCATTCGCAATTATATAAAATATATACTGTATCTGCTAATAGTGAAGCAGCAGGTCTCTGGACAGCTTCACTGTTTGGACCTCTGAAACTGGAGACCTGATGCTACAGCACCAATCAAAGTTATTACAATATCAGGTAATTATTACATTATCAGGTTTTGCAAAATTGAGGCTAACCTGCACTTTATTACATTATCGGGGTATTATTACATTATCAGGTTTTATTACATCTTTTAGGGACTTATGAGGGATTTTTTATTACATTATCAGGGTTATTACGTTATCAGGAAATTATTACATTATCAGGTTCTACAAGCCCTCTTGTGATTTTAATCAGCAGGTGATGGCAGCATAGGAGAACATACTGTATATCTTAAAACCGATATGAATGAAATTCACAGTCCTAATAATAGTTTATAAGTGTCAACATAGATGAACTTCATACACATAATGCAATACAGAAGGCTAAGTAGGCATGGGGAGGGGCATAATGAACTTGGTAACAGCTACTGCAATCCACAGTTATGAGAGTTTAGATACTATTTGATACATAGTGCCATAGTGTCCTTAGTCTCTGTAACAACAATAAGGAAATATTAATCATTATTATTTGAATACATTATTATTCAAATAAGTACATAATTATACAGCTCCTGCCCAACTGACTAATAGTCATTATCCTCTCTTTCAATGAGGTGAAACAATCTATGATTATCTGGCATTTACAAGCTCAAACCCTGTTCAGACTAAGAGCACATTCATCGCGTCCATGCAATGCCATTTCTTGCTATCACATGTACAACACACTTCTTCATTATTGCACGTTGTTTAGTTACCTGGCAATTGTGCTTTTGGACGTGTATGGCCACTATTTGTGTTACTTGCTCATGCACCTCACTGACTAGGTGCCATAGGCCTAATTAATGCATTGATGGTTCAATTAAAGGATCCATCATATGCCCATTTTACAACAAGTTGATATGGCTCCTTGGAGTCTTAATGAAATGTCTGTAACACACTTTGGTGAAAATACCACAAGGATCATTATTAACGGCACCCTGTCTACCTTGCCTAAAACAGCCCTTCTCTCAGCAAGATGTTTTGAACACCTATGCTAATGAGCCAGCTTTTGTTGAGAAAAGTGGAGATAAAGTTTGTGTTCATGAAGTACATGAAGTACTACATACCATTGTGAAAATAAAGTTCTTATAAAACATAAAAACACATAGCAACACCCTTGTCTCTCACACACAGAACTGGCCAATCAGATCAGCATCTCAATGAAATGAACCAATCACCTCATCACTGCCTTAGAGGAGGTATCAGAACAGACTTCATCTCAGTACATCTGTGGTCATGGCTTCCCCACGTGACTTATGTTGGTGTTCTCTGCACAGAGACATACGTGAGGAACTACACGTTCACTCTGCCTGACAGGAAAAACTAAAGGTCTAAACTGATAGCTGAAAGCCACACACAGGCCTGTTGTGAGTAACGGTGTTCTCTGCCTCAGACAGTGGCAGTCTCATACATCCCCTAAATGGCCTCCTGCATGTTTCTTGGAAGTCACATGACCTCCCTGCACTGAGCAGCCGACACAGAAGTGAGATGGGCACATAGGAGCAAGGACTAAGAGAAAGTGTCTGACAACAAATGCAGGCCAGAAACTCAAAGACTGTTTAATTAAATTAAATTCAGTTCTATTCTATTTAATTCATTAAGTGCCAATAAAACTTGAAATTGTCTCAAGTTACTTCACTGGCACCAGAGCCTAAGCCCCCTACAACAAAGACTAAGACTACTGGGGGAAGGAAAAGCACCTTTTTAACAGGAAGAAATCTTGCACTCAACCTACCTGAAAATGAAAAAGTATTATTATTACCATACTGTCAAACTCTTCACATTGTTAAAGGATGGGTCACATCCATACGCCAGTCTGTTGTTCATTTTATTTATTAGAAAAAAAACTGAAAGCATTCGGTATGCATCCCCCCACACCAAACAGATTCCATAGTGTGATTCTAATCAACAGGTGATGGCAGCAAAGGGGACCTTACTGTATATCTTAAAACAGATATGAATGAAATTCACATTCCAAATAATAGTTTATTAGTGTCAAAATAGATTAACTGCATACATTATTACAGGGTGGGGCCAAATAGACACCCCGCTTATTTGAGCTATTCTGTATTCCATTATAATTAATAAGCCATTGATTTGTGTAACAAAGAGCAACATCTGCACCTGCTAAGAGTTGGAGCCTAGAGATCAATACAAGAAAATCTAACTCTAGATATTGCAAAATTGTATTGTGCACTAGAAAACAACATAAAACTACACAGAGCATTTTCAACACCTTTCGTGTGCACATTTTATCCGCCATGCGTCGCCTCTTTCTAGCGTTTTTTAGGTTGAAAGTTGAAATATTCTCTTGCTTTCCACTTTGACAAAATTTGAATCAGTCTGAAGTTGCTTTTGCGTTGCCTGTGGAGTCTGTCGATTGCGCACGTCTCTTCAGTTGCATGCCCTTATAAGGAGCTGGCGGTGTGTTTCTGTATGTAAATCCAGGTGCACAAGAACGTGCATTCAATTTAATAATCCTCCTGAGAACACTTTGGCTGTGTAAGAACCAATTTTCAGGCGGAAATCTTTTCTGACGTTGGTCTTTCTGAAGTCCGTAAGAAAACGTTTCAGAAAGAGGCTCACTGTGTTTCTTTTTTATTTTATTTTTTAATTTGGAGAACAACAGGGAATGTCTCAGAGATCGACCCGCCGATAGACAGGTTAGTGACCACTGGTGTAAACAGGGGCGGAAACTCAAAGACTGTCCAATTCAATTCAAGTCTATTCTATTTCATTTATTTAGTGCCAATAACACTTGAAACTGTCTCAAGTTACTTCATGTAACTATAGTAACCTTTTGGCCACTAATTTTGTTCCTTGCTCGCTCACCTCACTGACTAGGAGCCATAGCCCCTTTTAATGCATTGATGGTTTACTTAATATAGGTGCCTGTAGCTTTAAGGGATGATTGTTTTGAATTTACTGCGCTCCTTTAGCTGGGCAGTAGTTTATCTTTGGGATGGCACGAGAAGTGAGGAGTCAGTACATGCTTCATCTCTGTGCAAGTGTGGTCATGGCTTCCCACACGTGACTTCCTGTTGATGTGCTCTGCACAGAGACATACGTGATGAATAACATGTTCACTCTTGACTTAAAAAAACTAAACGGCTAAACTGAGAGATGAAAGCCACACACAGGCCTGTTGGGGGTAACAGTATTCTCTGCAACACCTTTTCAGACAGCGGCAGTGGCGTACATCCCCTAAATGGCCTCCTGCGTGTTTCTTTTAAGTCACATGACATCACTGCACTGAGCAGCTGGAAAAGAAGTGAGATGGGACCTTCAGAGCAAGGACTTAAAGAAAGTGTCTGACAAATGCTGGTCAGAAACTCAAAGACTGTTGAATTCAATTCAGTACTATTCTTAATTATTCATATACATTTAAATTGTTGATTGAATCTGAGTCAATCGGATTCAAAGATCCGGATCCTTAAATTCACTCATGAGTCACGATTCCGTGGTCTCAATTAACCCGAATCTTTTAGTTCTGGCCGCTAAAGACGACATTATTAAAACAATGCACAATGTCATCAAACTGTAGGTCTATAACAACATTAACACATCCGTTTTTCATCTGCATAGTAACTTAGATTAAGCATAGCTATTGATACACGGACCTGGAGCTTCCAGCTGCATGGTTGAATAAGAACATCCTGTAGACAGAGCTGTACAAAGATCCAGATCCATAGACTGAGCGGAGTCATGGGTCGGACTTGTATCCGGTTGAGTGAAAGACTAACTCAAAGGACAAAGCACATTGTGTATATGTATATCATATGAAATGTGCTATATAAATACACTTGAACTTGAACTCATGTGAAATTGGTCGGACTCGTATCCGGTTGGGTGAAAGACTAACTCAAAGGACTCAGGTGAAATGGGTCGGACTCGTATCCGGTTCAGTGAAAGTTTAACTCAAATGACTCATATTGAATGGGTCGGACTCAGAGCAGAGCAGGCGGAACATTGAACATATTTAAATCTTAAAAAGGATGCAAACATCGGAGATGTCGACAACGTGACTGCTATCTGAATTAGGAAAACGTATGGATAACATTTTTTTTTCTCTTTGAAGTTCGTCAAACACAGAAATATTCTGAAAGTTCACATAGTCAGCAAACAACTTTATTTGTAATAAGCTACTTTCATTTTAGAATACCCTCTCTCGTAAAATAATGCCTTTGTAACAAAAGAGTTTAATGATTTACATTCAGTAGGCCTACGAGTCCGACCCATTTAGTATGAGTCTGTTGAGTTGGTCTTTCACTCAACAGGATGAGTCCAAACGATTCAATATGAGTCCTTTGAGTTAGTCTTTCACCCAACCGGATACGAGTCCGGGAAAGCTATAAGACCATCTCCAAAAGATTCCAGCTCCATCCATCCATCCAAGACAAATCATTTAGAAATGGAGGGCATTCCAAATGACCGCATCTCTGCCTTGAGGTGGACGCCAATCAAGACCATCACCAAGAAGCACCAGAAGAAGAATAAATCAGGTAAAAGTCAACCCACACATCACCTCTAAAGAGTTTCGGACCACCTGGCAGCATCTGGGGTAAATGTACATGCAGGGGCGGAGTGGGACACAAAAATCCTGACTGACACAAAAAATTCTGACTGCACCGGCCCACCACCGGCCCACAACGTGCCCACAACGTGCCCACATCGTGCCCACAACGTGCCCAAAACTGGCCCAACCCGCATCCCCTCAACCTCCCATTTATCAACTACAGAAACAAACGGGCGGCTTTTGATCATAATTGTTAGATTTAGAGTTGATGTGTGGGTGACAGACATGACAGTGACAGTGACAGTGTATTTGTATATATACATTTATGGAAATACGGAACAAATCACGTCCCGTATTGGCTCAAATGTATGCTAATTCGCAACAATGTGTCCTGTCAACTCACTCGCATCTAGTTGACGGCTGGTTGAATAAATCCGTAATTCTTGTACATTTTGATGCACTTTCCTCCAGTATCCGCCTCTTTTTCAGTCTGGCCTTTTTGCCCCCTCCTTTCTCCTTTCTCTTATGTCCCTCCATCAGGTCCGCTTCACCTGCTCTCTCTCCCTGATAGCCGCTAATTTATCTCCCTAGGTTCACTTGATAAAGGCAGAACGATACGCATTTCCCATGATGCCTTGCTCCGACCATTCTACATTCAACAAAAAAACGAATTAAATCGCTGGCCAATTTATATTTGTGGTCATGAAAGTAATGGAGCGTCTGAATAAAAAGAATTACATCAATATAGGAGGCTAAACAAAAATCAGAAGGTTGGATTAATGGGAGTGAGTTTGGCACACACCATAGGTGTGATGTACAGTAATAAATAGTGCTATAAATAGTGGTTGGACTGCTCAAACACATAACTCTCGGAGAACTTAGAGATTTTCACGGGATCATGAAATGATGTACATGTATATTCGATGGGCCGCTCATGAATTTGACTCGATGGCTGCGAAGGCTGGTCTGCAGGCTGGTTCTCGAGAGATTATTGGCCGACCGGCCGACCGGGAAAAATCATGGTGCTCCCGATGGCCACTCCGCCCCTGTGTACATGGGTCTACAATCAGACGATTGTAGATGGTCTTATAGTTTTCCCAAGACTAATGGGCTGTCAGTTCCTTCTTCCTAATGTTCTCGGATATCTCGTTTCCTCTCGGCATGGTTGATCTGTGTGGGTACAACTTGGCACTACAGTAGTTTGGTTGGTTTCCTTTCTCTTTTAATCTGTGTTGCCAAACCCTTTTCCTAAGGATGTCTCAGTTGATTGGTTTGCTGAATTGAGTTATTAAGCACCCAAAAATGTTTCACCGAATCTGTTACCTGCTTGACTTTACCAATTCAGCTGGAGGTTCACTTTCTTTTGAAATGGACTAATTCCATGTTTCAGGTAGTTTTTTGGCTACTCAAACAATTCCCTCTAAACAAGTAAATGCAAATGATAAACATAAACCTGACATTTCATCTATGGAAAATTGGTGATGAAAAAAATGAAAAATCATGGTAAAACAACAGAAAACTCTTAAGTGCTCAAGGGGTTCACATACTTTCAAGTGGCACTGTACACCCATGCTTATATCCTGTCCTTTAGGACAACACCTTGATATGTCAAAATCCTAAAGCCTGATTATTATTATTATCATTCCTTTAAGGCAGATAGACTCGAGACTAGTAGGCCTGGGGGTTAGGGACTCAGATCCTTTTATCTCCAGCCGTTCAGGGAAGAGTAGTTTACCCCTACTAAGCGTTTACCCCTACTAAGGTCCCGTTCTCTACATATATAACAGGTTGAAAATAATGGCCCTCATTCTCAATCATTTTCTGTAATTCTTCAGAAATGTTTCTTACGCCACTTTGTAAAAACAATGTAAAGGAAATGCTTCCGCTGCATTCCCGAACGCTTGAAAATGCGTTTATAAGCAGCCAAAGTTTTCTCAGCTGTGTTCCCTCGGATTAGTTTCTTAAATTGATGAGCATTCTCATGAAAGTGGATTTGCATACATACACGCCCCGCCAGCTCCTTATTAGGGCACGCAGACATAGCCAAGTGTGCTGTCGGAATTTCCCAAATCCACATGAAAGCAACTCGTAACAGGTGTTCAATAATAAGGTGGAGATCTTTTCTTACGTTGAACTTCCGAAGTCCGTAAAACACATTTAAGAAGTCACTTTTTTTTTTTTTTATCGGAAAATAGCAACGTGTGGAGACAGGTCACGAGTACTAGTATGAAATTCAGTCAGTGCTCTCTGTCTAAATAGCCACCATAAGTGTGTAGACCTGTCACAAGTGGGAGTATAAAATGCAGTAGGTGCATAACTACTGTTGAGAATGAGGCCCAATGATAAGTTTTGGCATGGAAAGAAAAAAGAGGAAAAATAGATACATTTTGACCACAGGAAAGATGGCTTTAAAATGCTGCATCATTTGATTGTCCTTCACGATAACCTCATGTTTGTCTCTGTATGTGTTTCTGACATGAGGTCTCGACAGCCTTTAACTATAGTCATGGCCAGTTTGGCGTCAGAAAAGGGCATATGTTGTCTTCCTTCCCGATGTCTATGATCATTTACAGACTAGCCCTACATGGTATTTTAGAGTAGTATGCATCTGGAAAGGACAATTTTAGATTAATCCAATCTCTTTCTCCATCACAATCATCATTTTTTCTTCCTTACTACCATGTTTTTTTTATATTAGGTGTGGGTTCTTCAAGAAACACAAGGGGGAGCTAGACATCTGTCTTGGTGACCTCCTTGCACCTTTTCTGATCACCCTAGAGCGCAACGGTGTCCTCTCAATCCTGGAAAGGAAGGAGGTGCAAAGCAAGTCAACCAGACTGGAAAGGAACTATACCCTCATGAGCATGCTGGACAGGAAAGGCCCCAAGGCCCTGGATAGGTTTTATGAGGCTCTAAAAGCTCATGACCCTGAACTAGTGCAGGACCTTGAGCAGCCTTTAATTTAGGTCTCCTGCTGTGCCCTTTTTGAAAAGGAGATTTGTAGATCTGGCCTTAAAATGTTAATGAGTCAGGGTTTTCTAGATCTGCCTTTTTAAGCATAAAGGTTTCATTATGAATATTAATTTGATAAAGATGACTTGTCCCTGCCAAATTTGACTAGATTTGAGTGTCGTCATTTGTGTATCTGTTAAAATGTTGCAACTAGGGATTAATGATTTTGTTGGGGGATGGGTGTCAAAATGAACGTCATTGCATCTATGTGAAAAACATACTTTTCTAATGTTTCTTTTTTACAAAGTTATGTTGCTGTAACGTTGAACTCTGTGCAACCAGTGTGGAGAATAAATCCTCGGCCCAAATCAAGTTTCCTTTACATGTAATTTGCTCAACCGCAGACCAAAGGGAAAGGGAAATAACCCCAGAGTTTAGAATATTGAACACTTTGGCCCTGGAGCAGTAAACAAAGGTCTCCCCTTTAATCTCTAACTATGACTAGCAGGAAAGGTTAACAACAGGCTTTTTAATACAATACAATACTTAATTGGCTAATTAATACAATATGTATTTTTTTTTAGTGTGGTTGTTAAGTGCAATGGGGGTCTATGATCGTTATTGTCTATAAAGGAAGGCATAACAACGTGCCTAAGGAAATATTAAAATGTCACTATTCCGCCCTCAATTCCCCAAATTACCATATTTAGCAGGAAAAATATATGAATTTGGCAAAAGGACCATCTGTTGGACTATATTAATATTGTAGGTCCACCATTGTGTTACCTTGAGCCCAGCATGACGTTAACAGCAATGGAGAAGATTATGGATCGATGTAGTACCATATCTGGCCACAGATTTACAATAAATTGTCTGAGGTTCTGTTGAGTTCCTGTGTGCAGAGGCGTCTTCTGACCCATATGAAAACTATTATCCTTTATCAAACATTTATTTTAAGGATCTATGTTAAGTGGATAAAATATTGGTGGGGCACTGCACCACCTGCCCATACGGACGAGCCGTGACTGACTATAACAGGCTTGGACATTCATTTTAAAGGTCTGGTCATTCTGGAGAAACAAATGTAACAGATTTAAAAAACTTTATGAGTCTTACTATCATTTATTTTATCCAGTCAAGTAAGTAGGGTGAAGGATGTCGTGAGTCCTTGTGAATTGAATATGCAAAACAAAAGATTTTCATTAAAGAAGTTTCAAAACACAGACATAGCATGAGGGTAAATGGAAAGTAAACAGTGTGCACTGAAGCAGGGAAAGGACAGTTTGACTCATGGGTGAAGTGGTGCAGTTCACCACTAGGTGGCGCCTGTATATCACTGGAGAATGGGATTCCATGTGAACAGAAGTGCCTTACAAGTGGGGTCATGGACTTCACTTTGAGGGTAACTTATGGCTCATTTACAAAACAAACAAACAAGCAAAACTTGTATGATGTATACAAATAAAAGCACATCAATCTGACACTAGTTGCACAGTTCAGTTACCCTCTTTCCTTTTATTCAATACAGCATGACATATCACCATGACAACATCAGTCACAAGGCACTATTGACATCTTAACTCATTATCATTTGTGACACTGATCTACTGCTGTAACAAACCAAGGAGCAGTAGGTTACATATCATGCATAATTGAAATGTTTAATCAATGCCAACAGAGGCATTCCCAAAGAAAGAATAAAAAGAAAGAATCATGTACAATTCACGATTGTACTTGGCAAAAGTGTAGGTCACTCAGTATGCAGCTGTGCTGTATGAAACTAAGGAATCTACTTTCAGAGGATAATCGTTAGAGGTATTCTGCCATAACATGAGGTAAACAAAGATATCAAATTGATTATGAACTACACGTGAAAACATCCCAGTCAGTTAGGGAAGAGCCTAATGAAGACTGCTTACAAATGACAACATGGCTGCCTGTCCATCTAGGGCTACCAGATTTCACTAATCTGTTTCTCTGGTGGATTCCTGTGGTAATGCAGGCATGCACAGACACAGACACACACACACACATACATCTTACTGTAATGCACACATACATACTAATGCACAAACACACACACACACACACACACATTCAAATACACACACACATACATACTAATGCACACATACTGTACATACTAATGCACAGACACACACATACAAATATACACACACACACATAGTAATGCACAGTTACATACTAATGTCCCCCCCCCCCCCCCCCCACACACACAACTACAACTTCTAGCAGGACTTCTACTTTAACAGCAGATTTGCCAAGTAGTAAGGAAGAGGAAATGACAGCCGAACATGACTTCAAAATATCTTGATGTACAGAAATGCTCTTTCATAATGTAATATTTAATTTTTAATCTTTTGCATATTTTTACAAACAGCATGTCCACACGTTGTGCACACAACTATGTATATACATACAGTGGTGCTAGACATTTTGTTTATATATCTGCATACATTTATCTAAAATGTGATAACATCTTCATCCACGTCCTAAAACTTGATGAGGTGGACCTAGTTAAAAAAGACACATTTATTGAGCAAAATGATCTAACATTAAATGTTTTGTTGCTTATAAGGCTACTATCTTAATACTACTCCTTTAAAAAAACAGTACAATAATCAGCAATTCACCTCACACCAAGTTGTTATAATAAAGTTTGTGTTGCTCAATTGCTTTTCACTGCCTCAAGAAAGCAATGCCCCAACGTGCCTGAACAGACCCCATATAAAGCCCAACTAGCCTGAACAGACCCCATATAAAGCCCAACTAGCCTGTGGGTGCTCAGATGGACGCAAGCTCATTTGGTATTTACAGTAAACCATGTGAGCGCTGAACAAGGAAATGACAACTGTGTGTGAAACAAGCTCACTCTGCGCTTGCGCCGCTTTGCACCAGGTGATTAAAAGAGTCAATGCAACCCAGGCAATATGTTTTTCACCCACATTATCTGACATCTGTGTCCGCCTTTCTTTGAAGAGGAGCAGTTTACAGGAAAGAACTGGGATAAAATCCCATTTGCATTTCCATGTGACATGCAAAGTATTTTGCATTATTTGCATTAGTGTGACAGTTTCCAAAGATGACCTGCCATGCAATCAAACATGTGAAAGAACACTATCTTTACAAGATGGGGACAATAATAATAATACAAATAATAATAATGATAATAATTAACTAATAATAATAATACATACTAATTATGATACATATAATCTCCAAACACACAAATGAACCCTTGTTAGCAAGAAGACCCGCCATTAGAAGGATGTGAGATAATTTATTTTGAAGGTGCATTCTTGTCAGGGCAACTACATTTTTCTTAGTAAGGCCAATTATCCAAATGATAATATGACTTAAACATTCTACCCAAGAATATAGAATAACAATACACAAGGCTTCTGCATAGCTCCTGAAATACAGGCACTCTTAACCACTGTTAAGCCTTAACGGTCTCATTCTCTCAACCATTTCTTCATGCCTTAGTGTGGTTATATAGAGAGAGCTGGAGAAGAAAGATGTCCTTCACCACAGCTCCAAATTGCAATATATGTGTCAAGTCTTTTTGTTGATTTTTCACTCGAGTTTAACACAGGAAAATATCCTTCAGTCCTTGTGCAACTAGTTAGGGGACTTCCCACAGCGGCCAAACCTCTGTCACATGCAAATACTCATAGCCAGAAACCTAACCTAACCAATATTACAACTGTCCAAGCCCAGATGATGAGCTCTGCTCTGATTGGCTGATTTACAGCAAGGCACCTCTCGAAGAGTCAGCAACCTGTCGAACTAAGTGTCAAATACTGTGAGAGTTGAATCATTGAGCATTAGGGCACCTAACTGTGTATGTTTATGCTTTCACCAGAAGAGGAAACAGAGGAACAGCCAGTTGTTTGAAGATTGGAAATTGACGCTTCTGAGTGGTAAGTTTTGTTCCAGTAACAATCTAACCCAGATAAATGAGTTGTAATATCCTCAATTCAGCCTATCCACAACAATGACTACCGGGGTAGTCATAACTTTGGTTTTAGAATTGTTCTTAGAATTGTTGATTTGCCAATGTTAGTATGGACGTGCAGTTTCCATTCAGAACTCTGGTATACTCAGTAATAATCTGTCTTATTATATGGCAACGACAGTACGAGCATTCTGATTGGCTAATGGGTAGTCATGCCAGCCGCGCATTGACGTTCTAGCCGGTCTGCGGTCTGATAAGTATTCTTATTGCACACCCCATCAACCTTAAAAATGAGTGATACCATGTACCAAGTACTAAACATTACATCCTTAAATTTTGTATCTTTAATTTTAATAAAGCATCCTTGTATGTGTATCAAACAGAGTGTCTATGCGCTGAGCACCTGCCTACTTAGACGCATATTAGGCTGCTATCTTGATAATGCGCCTTTAAAAAGAGCAGTAAAATAATGCCCAATTCACTTCAAGCCAAGTTTTGGTTGGTCGTTGGTGTAATTGCTTCCCCCTGCCTCAAGAAAGCAATGTGCCAACGTGTCTGAACAAACCTCATTTTAAGAACAACAAGCCCGTGGGCGATCAGATTGGCGCAAATGCATTTGCTATTCAAATAATATTTGCGCCGGACGAGGAAATTAAAAATGTTGTCGGTCTGAAAACTAGCGAAGGTACTGGCCTCATGCTTGCACCACTTTGTACCAGGTGCAAGATAGTAAGTCCCAAAAGATGAAAAGAGGCAAACCCAGACTAACCAAGTTTTTCACCGATAATGCTCCTCCAGTTTCATCAGTGGGTGTGTGTATTTGTGTGTGTGTGTTTGTGTGTGTGGTTGGGTGTGTGTGTGTGTGTGTGTGTGAGAGTGTGTGTGTGTGTGTGTGTGTGTGTGTGTGTGTGTGTGTGTGTGTGTGTGTGTGTGTGTGTGTGTGTGTGTGTGTATATGTGTGTGTGGGGGTTGGGGGGGGCTGTATGGCTGTATATGAGAGGGTGTGTGTGTGTGTGTGTGGTTGGGTGTGTGTGTGTGTGTGTGTGTGTGTGTGTGTGTGTGTGTGTGTGTGTGTGTATGTGTGTGTGGGGGGGTTGGGGGGGGGGCTGTATAGCTGTATATGTGAGGGTGTGTGTGTGTGTGTGTGTGTGTGTGTGTGTGTGTGTGTGTGTGTGTGTGTGTGTGTGTGTGTGTGTGTGTGTGTCTGTGCGTGTGTCTGTGTCTGTGTGTGTGTGCTCCTATGGTGTTAAACCCATGACTCTGCTGCTGTTAGAATCTCACTCTACCAGTTTAGCCAAAGGAACAAGTGCATTAGTGTGACAGTGACCAAAGGTGACCTGACAGGCTCACTCTCCCATGTGGAACAACAGTATTAACTGATACAAAGCAATTCTTTTTTACAAAACCTCAAAATACACAAACGATATTTCTCACCCCAACACCAGAAATGTATCGTAGTCACAGAAAAACCTTAACATCCTAAACAGACACAATTATATTGTAATACGTAATTTTAAAGTACATCTGTCCACTATACTGACTCTGTAGTGCTTAACTGAACCCTTCAGAAAAATGAAATATACAGAGAACATACATGCAAGCAGGCAGGTGGTTCCCCGCAAACAGGGAACGTCCCCAGGACGTTAACAGAAAGCATAAATGTAAGTAAAATTATTGCATGTAAAGTAGCCTATAGTAGTTTATAGTATTATAGGCCGAGCCTATGTAATGGTCTAATAATTCTGTAATTCTGTACGGCTATTATAAGGCTATCTGAAAAATAATTTTAGACCATTACATATTGTATATTGTGTATTTGTCTTCTTACTTTCGAAGACAATTTGCTGACAACACATATGACAAATCAGGTCATCTATGGGTAACACAAGGAGGCACTTGTAGTAATAACAAAAGCGCCAGGTATCGCAATGCATACCTGTGAAACATTCGACAGTGTTCTGTGTCTCAAAAACACATGATCTTTGAGGAACTATAAAAAAAACAAGACAAAATATGATTTGAAGTGCTATTAAAACAACATTGGGCAAAGAAAGACTGACAATGAATTTAAATTACAAGGACGCCGGGAAAACGATAGAGAGTGTGAATATTTCAAGAGATTAGATAGTTTATATTTATGACTGTAGCTGTCCCTTGGATTCGGAAACGAGAGTCTCGACTGATGTGTAAGATTTCTTCTTTATTTAACAACAACGTTATGATTCTTACAGCACCGTGAAAACTGCATGGAAAACAAACAAAGTACAAACATTTCATCAGCTTGTTTTCACGGAACACACTTTAAAATGTAGTTAACTAGACGTAACGCAAAGCGTTACAAAATACGACCGCCGAACTGTTCAGTAGGTTTTGGCACAGAATGAGTCATGGTTGTCAGTGTGTTTGTGTGTTTTTATGTGTATGGTGTGTGTTAATTGGTTTGTGTTTTATTTTTATGTATTAAAGGAATTATTTGTGATAGATTTTGATGATTTGGTTATGTAATGTTTTGTGTACTACTTTTTTGTGGATTGTTTTGGTATATTTTTCTTTTGCAATGTAGTTTGTTAAAACAGGTCAAATAAAGAGGCTTGGAAACAAAGTGAAGTTTCCAACCACCAACAGGTGGCGCTATAGGTGATATCAGTCAGGCATATGTACGCGTTCGGGCTGGATCCAGCGTCCACCCTAAGACATTTTCTCTGGATCAAACAATGTACGCAAGAGTTATAAGAGACTTTGTGTTTTGTGGCAAGCACTGGCAAGTTGGCAAAGTTTGAGGGTCTGCCCACACCTTACGACTAATGGGAAAATCTTATATAACTTTTAGTCGCCCATGGCTGAAGAGTTACCTGACCACAGTTCAATCAGATGTGAGGTGTGCAAACGCCGTCAAAACGATCTTCCACTCAAAATGGCCGACTTCCTGTGGACCTGCCACCATGGCGTCAAGAGACTTTTTAGTGCGTCCAAGCATGATGAAGACGTGTACCGAATTCCGTCCAGCTACGCCAAAATAACCCCAATGCGCAGGGTTTTTTGCAATGTTCTAGGGGGCGCTACAGAGCCATTTTGCTCCATTCATGGACAAAAACGCTACCGAAGATGGACGGTTCCAGGCTTGATGTCCCTGGCAAATTTGGTAATTTTTCGAGCACTTTGACATATATTCGATTAAAACACCTCATTTTTGCTTTCTAAAAGGTCTATATCCCTCGTCCGGGATATTTTTTTTTTTTTAGTTTTCGTCTTAGAGACATAAAAAGAACAACCACGGAAACATTGAACCCTTTTCTAATATTATTGCTGAGGTCTTCTAGAATAGAATCATATATTCCATTTGTGCATCAATGTTTTTAGTTAAGCAAAATGTACAAAAGCATCAAGGCATGTCAGTCAACTTAGAAAAGTCTAAAAGGCCTTGGACCTTAGAGTGTTAATTTTTAACTAGGTGGCGCTATACATGTAATGACTGGTGATGGTATGGGTTGACATGGCCCCTTAACACAAACATACAAGAACAATTTGGCCCTCCAAGGCCGTACGGTTCTCGGGATATTCGAAGAAAACTGTGACGCGCCACCTACAGGCCAGTTGGTGTATAATCATATAAATCAATTTATTGCATGCCCCCCCGTGAACGGAATTCCACGAAACTTAATGTGCAGTCAGAAGGTGTCATAATGATCCCACACCTCCGATTTCGTGCAGTTCTGACCTTGTCAACTTACAATTACATTTTTTTTACAACACTCCATTTTTGCTTTTTCATTTGTAACTAGGTGGTGCTATACATGAAATAAGTGGTAGTGGAATGGTTGACGTGGCCTCTTAAGACCAACATACAAAAAAAATATGGTCCTCCTAAGCCCTACGGTTTTCGAGTTATTCACAGAAAACTGAATCGCCCCACCCTCTCTAAAACGGGTCCGGTCCGACGGGGATGCAACGGATCAAAACGAAAATCAATGGTTCCACGCTCATCTAGTGGGGCTACATGCCCACCAAATGTCGTGCACCTCAGTGTGTCAGTGTCCCGGGAATCGTTGACAGAAAAAAAAAAAAAAAACTCCGACTCAACCTATATGACATCACATCAGTATCACAACGCTAAAATCATGCACGTATAGTTATCATAAACACGCATCGTACCTTGCTGAGCTCTCCAAGGAATGCAAGATATAAAATATGTTAGTCGTTCCCAGCTGTGCAAATGCGCAATCTTAAAACAAGGAAGCTTGTGCAAATAGTGCGATTAAAGTGAACTGTGTAAATAGTGCGATTGTAGCGAACTGTGACAATAGACAGGCCAAAGCAAAGTGGCGTTCTCTCTCCCGCCAGGTGCCTTAAAGGCTGTGCAAGCTACGGAGCAACCACTGGGACACATTTAATAAAGGCAGTACACACAGGCCATATCAGAGACACACATCAAATAGAAAAGTTACAATGACACCAACAAATTACTGGCATTTACAATGACTAATGGTCGGTCTATAGGTCTACGTGAAATAATACAAACTATATTATATTATCGCTTCTATGTCCACTTGGTGTATAAAGATGCATACGGTAAAGAAATAACAGTTGTGTTATAGATTCAGATTCTAGTCATCCAAAATAGCAAATTAAACAATACTTGCTTTGCTTGAATAGCCAAGTGGTAGTGTTTGTGATTGCATTCGATGACATTTCCTGGAAATGGTGTGACTTCTCCTGGGCAACATGACACCCATGTTTGTAGGTTTTTTTTGCTTCCATCTAATCAGTGACTGCTGAACCAACATCAACACCTACAACCAACATAGTGCAATCACATATGTGTTTATTTATGCCTGATCATTTATAAACAATTTTCTATTGCAACTGATGCATGCAGCACACGAATGCTGATCCTACAATGTCTTACCGATATACACCATCTATTTGACTCTGTGTTTGTTTGCTTCCGTCCAGACGGGTTGCTGAACGAACCTCCACAATGACCAGACCCTTTGATGTCTTGAGAAAGACACTGGAGAGTCTTGACGAAAACGACTTTGTCAAGTTCAAGCACAACCTTTTGAACCGAGGCCCAATCACCATGAAGAAGTTGGAGAAGGCTAGCGTAGAGGACACAGTGGCCATGATTGTGCAGGCCTACTGTGAGAGCGACTGTGGTGGTGTCGTGTCGGAACTCTTGAAGGAGATGAACTTCAACCAGTTGGCCTTGGACCTGGATAAGGAGCTGAAATCAGGCAAGTTATTCTTACACAGCACAATGCTTTCATGGCTGGACGTAATGTAGTTCAGGTTTAGATTACAGTGCTTGTGCGTGAGTTTCTGTGTGTCTGTGTGTGTGACCTGAAATCGATGTGGTTCACTAGTTTGACCATCAGGATGCTTGAGCGCTGATAATAATCATGTTTGGCTTGGTAGCTTGTCGTGGTCCTTTAGCAGAGATCATGTGAGCAGTGTCTGCTGACACCCCGTATTGTTTGTGTTTATTACAATCAGCTCCTACATATTTGCCTGTACATTAAATAACTATGTTTAAAAACATCTGTGGCATTTGAAAAGGCAATCTTTCTGACAATACAAGCCTAATGAAACAGTTTTGTTTTTGAGTTTAGTGTTTGATATGCAACATGTTAACAATTGACACATGTAAGATGAACAGTAAGCAGAGTAAGACACATGTCATATTTGTTTTGCAGAAATAACTCACGACTCGTATGCACAAAAAAATCTTACTGTTTGATTCCCTCAGGCCCATAATCTGCTCTATAGATCTATACAACAACTTTTGCACGGGTTCTTCACCAATCAAAGCTTGAAACAAACTCCACTTTGGTCTCATCAGACCACAAAACCTTCTTCCACTTTACCATGGAGTCTCCCAAATGCATTTTGGCGAACTCTAGTCAATATTTGATATGAGTGTTTTTCAACAGCGGCTCTCTCCCATAAAGCTTTGATTGTTGAAGAACCGGCGCATCAGTTGTTGTATTCAGAGTCTCTCCCATATCAGCTGCTGAAGCTTCTGACTTCTTCAGAGTAGTCATAGGTGTCAATTTCTCTCCTTAATCTTTGAATTCAAATTGAATCGAAAATTGTAACGCATTATTTGGCAAATTACTTCGAACACATGAATTATGGCTTTTTAAGCACATTTTTATGTTTTATAATAGTGTAGTGTTTAATAAGAATCTATTTTCTATGTGTAAGCACTTCCCTATGCATTGTTCTCCTATTGGTTATTTGCCATGTGCATGTATACATTGAATGCAGAACCACCAAATGATGTTTCACGTGTGAACTTAACCTCTGATTGAGCCTGATTATTTTATTGATAAGTAGTCACAGTGGCGGTCCGTGCATTTCACGACTAGGCCTTCAGCGATGTCCTACACGATGTTAAACTGAGTGAATCCACCTCCTAATACCATCATTACGACGCCATGGCTCTCGAACCATTATATTTATACAGAAAGGCAGTATAAGTGAGCATTGCATCACCTTAAACCATAGTCGAGTCCAACAGACTTTATTAATATTTCCGGAGCATTTAAAATCAATACACCCGTATTAACAATACATTAAGAGTAGTAAACTCTCAGTTATATGATCGCTTGGATATTACTGTCACAACTTAAAAATAAAAGGCGATTTTCAGGGATTAGTCTACAAAGTTTTATTAAGTCCACCGAAAGTAGCCTATGTGAGCTTTAACAAGTTTGTCCACTAAACATCGCATTGTCCCACCTGCAAAGCAGTTTCATTAAACTTCCCATCCTAACGATATCCAGTTTTTCTTGAAAGTTCCGTCTTGAAAATGGCGTTGTAATTGTATCAAAAACTGGAATTATCAAGTTGGTGTAAACTAGTTTATTTGAGTTGGTTAATGTAATTATATTTAGTCTTACCAATTGAAACAACTAGCATAATAAGCATTGAAACCGATGTACGTCGTTTTCGCATTAGCCAGCTAAACTGAGCACTGAAGCACTGCACCGGTCTGCCTCAGTATCCAATCAAAGGACGTTTACGTGTCACGTTCAACGCGAGGAAAGAAATCTTCCGGGCCTTCTAGAAGGCCCAATGTCGCCAACTCGAAATCTGATTGGTTGTCACAACTGTCTGTTTCAGTTCATTCAACTTAAATGAACTGAAACAGCCAGTTGTGATAACCAATCAGATGTACACGGGCCTCCAATGTGAATTCTGAAGGCCTCAGGGAAGATTTCTGTTCTCGGGGAAGATTTCTTGGAGCGTGGCAACACATGATAGCTGAAATATGATTGGATGAAAGCTCTAACATAAATTAACAACGCTGGAAGCTATGAAATGAAGCTAATGGACTATGGGGAATAATTGAATACATATTTATGAAAAGAAAATATTAAAATTAAATGTATTTTATCACATTTATTTTCTGATGATGTTTAGGCCAGCAGAGAAGGCCTTGAAGGCCCTGACGGACCACCACTGAGTAGTCACATAGACATGACAAATAGTACATTAACTTCACTAGTATTGAACTGTTTTCCATTAGTGATATTTTTGCAACACTATGCAATATGTTTGTGTGTGTGTGTGTGTTTGTGTCTGTGTATGTGTGTGTGTGTGTGTGTGTGTATGTATGTAGGAGTGTGTGTGTGTTTGTGCAATTGCGTGTGTCACAGCTGTTTGCATTAAGTGCATTCCTTGACAATCCAGTGACCTGGTAAAGGCACTTCTTCTGCTTCTCAAGAGGAAAGCATATCTTGTTTGGTCAAGCCATATTTTAATTCTCTAAAAAAAAATCTGCAAAATAAAAACCTACGCTGATTATCAAATATTTGTTTCCATTTGTCTGCATTCTATTCATTCGTTTCTAAGTAACATTGCTGTTCACTGATCTCACAGGAAAACGGAAAAATCGCAATGCTGAAGCTCCAAACGGTGAGTGAAATTGTATATTGAATCTATGTTAATTTTGACATTCATGACATTGCCCTGTCCCTTACTCAGTACAATTTTATTCCGCCTTTGAATTTAAATTGAATTTAAATTTGAAACCATATATAAACATTACTTGGCAAATTATTTGGAAAACTTGAAATCTGCCTTTTTGTAAAAAAAAAAAAAAAAAGATGCAGCATAACTTTATAATGCATAGAATAGGCCATCACAAGTTCAAATGAGTACTTAAAATAAACATCTATAAATAACCTATTAAATAAGTTATTACATTTACTTTTCTTATATTAAACTGTTTTCCATTAGTGATCTCTTTGCACCACCATGCAATGTGTGTGTGCGCGCATGTGTGTGTGTGTGTGTGTGTGTAAATGCATGTGTTACAGTTGTGCGTGCGCGCAACCCTATTTAGCATGTGTGTGAGTGTGTGTGTGTGTGTTTGAGTGCGTTCACGTGTTTGTGTGAAAGTGTTTGATTGTAAATGTGTGTCTGTGTGAGTGTGTGTTTGTGTGTGTGTGTGTCTGTGTCTATGTGTGTGTGTCTGTGAGTGTTTGTGTGTGTGTGTGTTTGTGTGTATGTGTGTGTCTGTGTGTGTCTGTGTGTGTGTGTCTGTGTGTGTGTGTGTGTGTGTGTGTGTGTGTGTGTGTGTGTGTGTGTGTGTGTGTGTGTGTGTGTGTGTGTTGATAGTATTTAGATTTATACCATATATTGTAAACTCAGTCTCGGATTTGTCAGTCATGATCCAGGTTTATTCTTGAACATTGGTGGCCACACATTGTTGAGACAGAGGCTGAACATACACACTGCCTCTCAGCGCTTCACCTTACGGGACAGGGTGTTAAATACATTAAAGTTAGGGGTGTAACCATCTATTAAAATAGGCCATGGCTGCAGACTCTTTGTCTTGACCTGGAGGGGGCAGAGAAGTTGAGAGTTTCTCACCTCCGTCCGCAGTTCAGCCCAAAGTACCCTCACCCAGGAATGCTTACATGCTAGTAAAATACAATTAAAAGTAACATTTATACTAGGTATAAATAAGATGGAATTATTGACTATGGCATATCATTATTAACTATGAATGTCAAATGACCCGTCCCTTCAGTGTGGGCGTGTGTGTTTGTGTGTTTGTGTGTATGCAAATGCATGTGTCATAGCTGTTTGCATTAATTGCATTCCTTGACAGTCCAATGACCTGGTAAAGGCGATGCATATACTAGTCAAGAGCATATACTAGTCAAGATGAAAGAAAGACTTATGTCTTTTTGTTTCTGTAAAATCAATACCCACTCTGATTATCTAATTATTTTTCATGCGTTGCATCTGTCTGCATGTGTTTCTAAGTAACATTGTTGTGCACTAATATTACAGGAAAACGGAGAAAAAGCAATACTTCAACTCCCAACAGTGAGTTCCTTTTTATTTTTTAATATTTTTATTTTATTTTGACATTCATGATACAACACTCTTGTCTCATGTTTGTTTCATGCACATCATACTTTCAGTAATATGGCAAAACCTTTTGACAAAATGAATATGGCACATAGTATAGCACATTCTACTTTTCATTCCACAAAAGTAAGTATGTTGGCCTATGACATCTATTAAATTGACAGAATTACTTTTCTCTATGCACTAACATCAGCAGACGCAGAAGGAGCAACAACAGCAGCCACATCGAAGGCAAAACCAAAATCAGCAGAAGCAGCGGCAGCAGCAAAACCAAAACCAGCAAAACCAAAAGCACCAAAAGCAGAAAAACCAAAAGCAGAAAAAGTAGCAAAACCAAAAGCAGAAAAAGTAGCAAAAGCAGAACAAATAGCAAAACTAAAAGCACCAAAAGTAGCAACTGCAGCAGCAGCAAAAGTAGCCGAGGCAAAAACTAAAGCAAAAGAAGCCAAGTTAACAACAGCAACATTAGCAAAAGCACTGGAAGCAGCAAAAGCAGCAGAAGCAAAAGCAGCAAAAGCAATAACAAAAGCAGCAGAAGAAGCCAAAGCAGCAAAATTAGCAAAAGCAGAAAAAGCAGCAAAAGTAAAGGCAGCGAATTTAGCAAAAGCAGAAAAAGCAGCAAAAGAAGCAGAAGCAAAAGCTGAAAAACTAAAAGCAAAAGTTGCAAAAGCAGCATTAGCAGCAAAAGAAGCAGAAGCAAAAGCAGCAAAAGCAAATGCAGCAGGAGGTGCAGCAGGTCAACAGATTTGATCAAAGAAATCAGAGGATGATGCTAATTAACAAGAACATGATCCAGATGAGTTTATTTGTTTTTGTTATCTTAAATTCTCTGTGTCTTTTAATGTAGTCTGTACTACCTTTTCTTTTATTAAACTGTACATTTTGAATGTTTTCTATCTCTATGTTCTTTGTATCTGCTTAATGTGCTGTTGAATATAATAATAGTTATGAGCAGAGGCGGCTTGTCCATAAGTGTGATTGGGGCGACGCACGGCCTACTTGAAAATTAGTAATTATAAATGCAATTTCCATGTATGTTGCTTTGGATAAAAGAGTCTGCTAAATGACTAAATGTAAATGTCCAACATCCAAGAATTGGAAGGAAATAAAATTGTGGTTGTGAAGTGGCTAACGCGGTCTGTATTTCTATATACTACTCTCACTTTTCATAGGTTTAACAGTGTGTTTCACAGTTCGCTTCTTGCACTAAAACTGGATCATTTTTTATGTGATGACTTATTTTACTTTTGTAAGCCAATACTTTCAAGATCAGTCAATAAATATTGGTTTTGACTTATTTTTTGCCCCCCTCTTTATGTTGTTACTGGAAATAACATGTGTCCTGTTAAACTATGTTACATCATACAACATTTTGGACATTGGGATAATGAAAAAGTGGGAACATTTTATGTGGAGCCATATCATGTTTGCTTATGAAGGCTCTTGGATGCAACTTTCTTCCATAGCTTTCCACTGTTGTGTGCTGCCAATAGTGGACAAAAAGGTATTGCTGTGTGAGTCAATCAGCTAACTTAATGTACCTACTGAATGGGTCGTTATTAAAAACATTGCAAAGGACAAAATGTTGGTTCGTCCATGGGGGGTGCTGTAGGCACTGGTGGAGGAGCAGCAGTAGCAGTAGCAGTAGCAGCAGTGGTAGCAGCAGAAGGAGAAGGAGCAGCAGTGGTAGCAGCAGCAGTAGCAGCAGGAGCAGGAGCAGGAGCAGGAGCAGGAGCAGGAGTAGGAGCAGGAGCAGGAGCAGGAGCAGCAGTGGTAGCAGCAGAAGGAGAAGGAGCAGCAGTAGCAGGAGCAACAGTAGCAGAAGGAGCAGGAGCAGGAGCAGGAGCAGGAGAGAGATTATTTGATGAGAAAGAATAAATGGGAAAGAGAAGAGGAGGAGAGAGGGAATGCAGAGGAGGAGAGGAAGAAAAAAAACAAGCAGAGAGGGACATAGAAAAGGAGTGGAGAAAGATGGTTAGGGGCAGTTATGAAGGCAGATGAAGAAAGGAGAAACAGAGAGGAATCAGAGGAAGTGGGCAAGTGGGAAGAGGAGAAGAATAATGCAGAGGATGAATGACTCCATGTTCTTTGTATCTGCTGTTGAATGTTAAGATAGATATGAGTTAATTAATAAATGTGTATAAATCATGTTCGTACTTTACATTTGTATTGTGTTTATGTAATCCTAATACAAATGTAATGTAAAGAAGAGGTTAAGCACTTGTTTAAATATTAAGACCTTTTATCTAAATAATGAATATTACTCCTTCTTCATTTCATATATCCTAATATAACTGTATAGCTTTGGTTGTAGTCTTCTTCATTATTTCAAGATTTTCTCACATGTTGTGGTTGTTTAAATCATATGTCTGCCTGCTCTTTGAGTGTAAACATAGAACATAACACCAAAGGTTGCCAAGCACTAAGTCATTGGTTATGACCGTTGCTGACTCAGGCTGTTTGAAGGGCAGGAGAGAACAAATAAAAAGGGCTCCTACTGCATAACATGGGGCCCCA
This sequence comes from Sprattus sprattus, assembly GCF_963457725.1. Lineage (NCBI taxonomy): Eukaryota > Metazoa > Chordata > Actinopteri > Clupeiformes > Clupeidae > Sprattus > Sprattus sprattus. The sequence continues at coordinate 79,260 of NW_027666722.1, read as the reverse complement.
CCTGGGCTCAGAAAGATATGAGCAAAAAGCCTTCATCCTTGATTAAGAATAGCAAAACGTTATTACTGTGTCCCTGCTGCAAAATGCCTGAGTACTATGAAGTAGATCTGCTGCATAACTCGATATATGAACAACGATATCAAATCTTTTTCGAGGGTGTTAATACATGATCAGAATGACAGATGAATAGATCTGGGGGTATTTTTTTTTTATCATTATTATTTTTGTTAAAAAAAAAAAAAAGAGAGAGAGAGATCTAGGGCTATTCATAAAACATTTGGGGCTCTAGATCAGGCCTAATGGTGCCCATGTCTAAAGGGCTGTAGCTGTGTGCCTAGCCTTATGAAGGATGATTGTGTCCCTGAGTCTATTAACAAGTGTCAGGTTTCTGGACTGCAATCCCCCTGTTGACCATGTGGGGTCCTCAGTTCTGGTTTGGACTGTCACGTGTGTGTTTTATGTCTCATTGTTGTCACCTGTGTCTCGTTTGGTTGCCTTTATAAGCTGTCTTTTTTTTTGTGTTCTATGCTCAGTCTTGATTTGATGCCCTACGGTCGCACAGCGTGAGTTTTTTTGTCTTGTGGAATCCTTGTCGTTGTAAAGCCTTTTTGCCTGGAGTTGTCCTTTTTTTGAACCTTGTCCTAAGTTCTCAGTTAATCTGTTTTTGCTACTTTTTGTTGGACGCCTTAACTGCCCAGACTGTATTTTGTATCTGGATGTTTTTGAGTTTTTTGCCTGGTCTGTTGATCATCTCTGCCTGGTGCTAAGTAAATATTCTTTCTGAAACCAAGAGTCAACTCTGTTCCTTCTCTGCATTTGGGTCCAACACTCACTTAGTACGCTGGTAGGCTCCCCGCCTGCCACACGGGACATCACAGGTTCGATCCCCAGTTGAGCCTGACAACAAGTTGTGCAAATATTATTCATTTAGTTTTCCTAAACTAAAACCTTCTTTTTACACTTGTCAGGATTGTTGTTCATGTAGAATTCCTCACTGTAATGACATGCAAGCTCTACCTAGTGGTGTTTTACCTGAACTGCACCACTAGAGGTAATTTGCCTTTTCCCTGCTGCCTCCTTTCCTGTAGTTGGGAAACATGTGTACGCTGTCATATGCCAATATTGATATGGCAGCATGGAAGAGATCAGCATCTAGAGGATATTTTAAATCTATAAACATGCGTGCCCTCTTGCATAAGACCTTGAACCACTAAAAACATGCTCACTCACAAGGCAGGAGTGGAATCACAACGTATTGGCATCAGAAGAATCTGCTGTGTTAAGGAAGTCGTTGAAATAGCTGCAAGCACTTCGTTTAAGGTCTGGATATTAAGGGGTTACGCCCATAAATGTTTAGATCTATAAAAGCAGGCAAACTTTAGCTCACCCTTGAATTTAAAATGACAATGAGGGGAAACACATTTAAAAACAACAACCTTGTGTGTGTGTGTGTGTTTTGCAATTTGCAAATATTACTTTCTTTCTGATTGAAAGTAATTCTCAAACACTTCAGCCACACAGCCTATCGTTCTGTAGTGCAGGAAAACCGGTGTGTCCCTTGAGCCCAGCATGAGATAAACAGTAATGGAGCAGATTAGGCCTTGCTGTAGTTCCATATCTGACCACAGATTGACATTGTGAAATTGTGGGGGGCGCTGTGGAGTTCCTGTGTGGAGAGGCGTCTGTAGTAGGCTACTAACTACCTAAATGTAGCAGAAGAGGCCAGCTATGAGCAGGGTGAACTATAGCCATTTGTAGTATACTGATAAAAGACACTAAAGAGAAAAATGCTTTACTACTTTTATGGATCTAATCGAACAAACAACAATTGATCAAATGTTTATTTTAAGGATCTATGTTTTTAAGTGTATGAAATTATGGTGGGGCACTGCATAACCTGCCCATATAGTACAGCCATGGCTGACTATTACAGTCTTGGACATTAATTCATTTTAAAAGCCTGGTCATTTAGACTGGAGATACAACAATGGAAACTGTGTTAAAAAACGTTATGAATCTTACTATAATATATTTTATCCATTCAAGTGAGTAGGGTGAAGAATGTCATGAATCCTCATGATTTTAAGATTTTCATTAAAGACTGAAGTTTTAAAAACTAAAATGTTTGACCAAGTTACAGCATGAGGGTGAATTGAAAGGAAGCAGTGTGCACTGAAGCAGGGAAAGGACAGTTTGACTCATGGGTGTAGTGGTGCAGTTCACCACTAGGTGGCGTTTTTAGATCACTGGAGAGAGGGATTCCATGTCAACAGGAGGCCCTGACAAGTGGGGTCATGGACTTTACTTTGAGGTGAACTTCTGGCTCATTTACAAAACAAACAAACAAATAAACAAAACAAATTATATGATGAATAATAATAAATAAATAAATAAAAACACATCAAACTGACACTAGTGGTACAGTATAGCTCCCCCCATTTTTATTCATTACACATAATGACATATCACCATGACATCACCAGCTCAAGGCAGTATTGGCATCTGATTGCATCACTATTGTGACAGATATTTACTACTGTAACAAACCAAGGAGCAGTAGGTTACATAGCATGGATGTTTATAATAATGAATCAATGTCAACAGAGGCATTCCCAAAGGATAAAAAAAAATAATAATTTTGTCCATTTTAAAAGGTCTCCTGCCATACCAGCAGTGGCTCCTGTTCCACCTCCAACAAGTGCTCCTTCTTTGGGTCCTGCTACCCAAAGATAGGACTTAAGTGGTTGCCATGCCGATGGTGAATCCAACATACCCTCCAGTTGCCCTGCCAACCGATCCAGCAATGGCTCCTGACACTCCTCCATTTGCTGCTCTGGCTATGGCACTGCCTACTGCCCGACACCCAAGACCAGATTACCTATCCCTGATGAACCCACACACCCTCCTGACACCCCTCCCAACGTGCCCCCGCAAAGACCTCCTCTTATGAGTCCCCTCTTCTTCCCTCTCCTCGCTGTTACCTGGATCTCACACCTGTTAATAAAGTACATAGTTATGACCCATTTTCACTGATGCCTCTACTAATGTTTGCTTGGACACATTTGTATTAGGACTGTATCATGTACATACAGTATAGCATGCAGATACACACAGAAAGCACACAGAAAGCAAGCTCAAACACATGGGAATAATAGGCCTACATACAGGCTGGTGAGTACTTTTGATCAGTTACACCCTGTAGGCTACTGTAAGTGGCTTTAGATGAGTGTTGAATTATCATGAACTGGTGTAATATATTTCTGGCCACTGGTGGACATTTTGGTGCTATTTTGAGTTAGCAAACAACAGTAGGCTAATGTAAGTGGCTTTAGATTAGCGTCTGCTGAATTACGTAACAGGAATGGGTGTGATATATTTTTGCCCACTGGTGGATATTTTGGTGCTGTTTAGCAAATGCCAGTGGGAGACACATACCTCTGGCCTGCACACCTTCTCTTACTATTGACCTTTGTGTTATTATTATCAAGCCCATCTTTAAAGTTTTGAGGGACGAGGAAATAAAATATGATTTGAGATGCTGAAAGCTTGGAATGTACCGTGAAAAATGGGACTACATTGGACAAAGCAAGACTGACAATGAAAATCAAATACTGGCTGCCTGAAAGACTATACACAGTTTGAACATTTTAAAAGATTAAGCAGTTTATATTTCTGACTAGTTATTGGAATATATTTCTGACTAATTATGACATAACATGTGAAATAACACAAGCTTTATGGCAATCAATTCAATCAAAATTCAATCATATCACCCCTGTTCTTAAATCACTTCACTGGCTCCCTGCACAACAAAGAATTGAGTTTAAAATACTCCTTCTTGTGTATAAATCACTAAACGGTCTTGCCCCACCCTATATTTCCGATCTGATTTCTCTTCATGATCCATCGCGTTGCCTAAGATCCTCCAATAAATGTCTTCTCACGACCCCAAGAATTAACACCAATGCTGCACACGCTGCCTTTAGCTACTGTGCCCCAACCCTCTGGAATAGCCTACCTTTGGAGTTGAGGTCATCTCACTCAAAAAGGGAATTAAAACTTTTTTATTTTCTACAGCCTATTCATGACTATAGGTTTTTTTTTTAGTTTTTAACACTTCTTTTATTTGTTTTTTATGTTATTATTTTTTTATTTTCTTTTATTTCATGTATATACATATATATATATTTATATATTTTGCTAAGTGTATTTGTTTGTGTGTTTATTTTAGATAATTGAATGTTTTCTCTGCACAAAGCACATTGTGTATGTATACCATATGAAATGTGCTATATAAATAAACTTGAACTTGAACTTGAACTTTATTGTCTCTCGGCGGTGGTGACTCCTACAGGGGAAAGCCCTGCCCTGCCTCCTCAGAATAAAATCTCTGCAACAAAATCAACACATGAAATACACACAGCCTTTTCAGTTTTTCCTTCCCCCAGTGGCCTAAGTGCTTGCTGCTTTGAGACCATTTCAAGTTTTATTGGGACTATATGAATATACTTGAATTGAACAGTCTTTGAGTTTCTCATCTGAATTTGGTGTCAGACACCAATAAATGCCCACTGGATTTGCACAAAGCCGTTTCTTATTCCTTGTTCTGATGCTTTCTGCTCCTAATGGATGTATCACTTGGACTGTTTATGTGACACTTCAAAATGACTAAACCAGTCTGTTTCGGCTTCTAGGTTCAGGGAGGTCTTGTGACTTCAGAGAAACCTGCAGGATGCCAGTTACAGGGTGTATGCCACAGCTGCTGCGGTCTGATAAGGTTTTGCACAGAACACAGTCACTGAGCATCAACAGGAAGTCACATGGGGAAGCCATGACCACACACATGCACTGAGATGCCGCCTGTACTGAGACCTCCTTTGATAAGGTGATTGGTTTATTTCATTCAGAGGATGATCTGATTGGCCAGTTCTGTGTGTGGGAGACGAGGGTGTTGCTATTGGGTTTCTGTTCTTAAAGAACTGCTTTTTAACACTGGTGTGTAGTTGGTATTTGACAGTTGTACTTCAAGAACACAAACTTTATCTCCACTGTTCAGAACAAAACGTTTTTACTCATTTTGGATTAAAACTAGTGGTTGGTGAAACAGGTGAGTTTTACATACATAACTTGATATTTAGTTCTTTAAGTCTTTGTCGAACAGAGTTAAATTTTTTTAATCATTCATAAGATAACTATAAGTCATCAGGAGGCTTTCCTCTTTCTGACACAACAATTGGTGTTGAAATTAGTATGTTCATCTTAAAAAAATACATACTAATCAGGATAAAGTATACCAGGCAAGAAAAATGTATACGGTAAGATATCCTTGTATATGAGAATGTGTGCTATGAATGCAGAATTTCAACAACAAAAGATCATGCTTATTACTCCACTAGTATTGGAATAATTATGCAGACTTAATCAAACACACAGACCAACTGTGAAACTAGAACAGCCACACTTACTTTTGCTTTGCAGTATGTGTCATATTAGCAGTAGTTCCCGTTTTGGGTTTTGAGGTTACTGCTGTTAATCATTAACAAACACAGCATAAAGGTCTGTTGGTTTGACTAACCTGGACAGTTCAATAAAAATCAAAGAAGCCAAACCGTATGTATCTATGGGTTATTGTATCTTGCTCTTGCTAGTTCTCTGGTTCTCAATCAACCATTTCTATTATATTTCATCTTTTCAGGGAACCAGTATTACCAGGTGATAAGGGAGTACATGTGGGAATATGGCTCTAAATATAGACAAGTGTTTTATATGATGTCATTAGGCTTTAAAAGTCCTTTACAACAAGAGAGCCGTCTACTAGGAATCCTGTCTACCAGGATAGATTAACGCTCGTCGGTCCATATCCCTCGTCCGGGATATTGATTTTTTTTTGTCAAAGAAAAATGTAAAGCTCTGTGAGATTTCCTCTAAGAGACATAAAAAGAACAACCACGGAAACATTGAACCCCTTTATTTTAAAATATATACAGTTCAAAAATAAAAAATAAATAAGCACTTTGTCAGGGGAATAGAACTGATGTCTTGCACATTTTAGTATCTGAGTGAGATTTCTGCTGCTAAGGCTTAATGACAGCTATTCATATGATAAGGGCATGGTGATTCAGTGATCCCTATTGGGTCCTGGTGTGGCGAGAAAACCTCCGGTGGTAGTGGGCCACAAAGACATTCCAGAGCCTTCAGGTAATGGCATTGGTTTTTGACTGAGGTGTCAATGCTCATCAATATGCATTTGTAGGGACACAGATTTGGAGAGACACAGGTCACTCTGCAATTATGAATAAGTAGTAGTGAAACAAGACACACTTTCTGAATGCTAAACTAGCCCAGCAGACACTGATAGAAGTTTGCCAACACACTAACAGTATTATAGCTGACAATGACATGCACTTTGAAAGCTTTTCTCCCATTTTTGCACAGGGTTCCATCCCGGTACACAGAACTACATAGGGCATATCTTGGATGGCTAGTGGGAAAGACACAGGTATTTATATGACCATATGCTATCAAAATTAATTTGAGGATGATACCAAAACTAGTTGCCTTACCTCAAAAAATTTCAAATTGTTGCATAGTGTTACTTTAAGCCTTGATTACTTATGTAGAGGAGGTCATTTAGATATAGATCCTGTCTTTTTCTACAATTACTGCTCATTTCACACCATTCAAGAGTTTTGACTGTTTCCTTCACAGTGTCTCCTGCTCGGGAAAACTGGTTCTGGAATCAGGGCCTCAGGAAACACTGTCCTGGGGAGGAAAGCTTTTAAAGAGGACTTATTGCCTACATCTGTGACTAAATGTAGTGGATGGTAGAGACATTCCTGTGATTGGTACATCAGGTACATCAGGATTGTTTGGTACAGAAAAGGTTCGCAGAGGAGGATAGGGATGCTGTGGAGTTGATCCAGGAGAACTTTAGCTGAAGTACACTATAGTGCTCCTCACTCATGGGGATGTGCTAGAGGGGACTGTCTTACTCAAACATTTTGTGGGTAGATATCACTTCAACAATACATTTACAACAACACAACAATACAACACTCAGGTCAGAGAACTAAAGGAGAAAATGTAGGCCAATGTGGAGGACAATCGGGTATCAAACGACACCAGTGAGATGTACGAGGAGGCACAGATACAAATATAGAAGACAAATAGAAATAAGCTGATAGTAGCCACAGTAAACTCTGTAGCCAATGCTGTAGGTGGAGTAACAGTAGCAGCAGGGGGAAATCAATAAGAGAAAAGGTTTGAAGTGAGAGGCGAGAGGCAGAGGAAGAATGGGGGAAGAGAGTGGGAGCAGAAATATGTCAGACTCATCTTCTAACCCTAAATCTACACCCTCGCCTAACCCTAACCCTCCAAATGAGATAGCAATTGTTGGTTGGTTCCTGTTACTTGTTGTTGGATTAGGAGTAGCAGCAGGAGCAACAGCAGTAGGAAAAACCGCAGCAGTAGCAGGAATAGCAGCAGTTGTAGGAGCAACAGGAGCAGTGGTAGGAGTATGTTTAGTAGGAATTGCATTAGGACTAAGCATGAAAGCAGTGGAGGTCAGAGGAAAAGCAGCATTGGTAGGAGCAGCAGTAGGAGCAGTAGGAGCAACAGCGGCAGTGGTAGGATTAGCAGCAGTAGTAGGAGCAACAGGAGCAGTGGTAGGAGTAATATATGTAATTGGAGCAGCACAAAAGATAGCAGAAGAACTAAAAGGACAATTTTCAAGCTCAGAAATATTAGTAGGAGCAGCAGGTGTAGGAGCAGCAGGTGTAGGAGCAGCAGGCGTAGGAGCACTACTAGTGGTAGGTAAAGCAGCAGCAGCAGGAGCAGCAGCAGTAGGAGCAACAGCAGTAGGAGCAGGAGCAACCGCAGCAGTGGTAGGATTAATATTAATAATATTTGTAATAGTAACAGAAGAACTAAAAGGAGCAGGAGTAGCAGCAGTAGGAGTAGCAGATGCAGTGGTAGGAGCAGCAGTAGGAGCAGCAGCAACAGCAGGAGCAGCAGCAGGAGGATCAGCAATAGGAGCAGCAGCACTGGTAAAAGTAGCAGCAGCAGGAGCAGCAGCAGTAGGAGCAGCAGGAGCAGGAGCACCAGCAGCAGCAGCAGTAGCAGTAGCAGCAGTAGTAGCAGCAGCAGGAGAAGTAGCAGCAGCAGCAGCAGCAGTAGGAGCAGCAGCAGTAGTAGGAGCAGCAGTAGGAGCAGCAGCTACAGCAGGAGCAGCAGCAGGAGGATCAGCAATAGGAGCATCAGCAATGGTAAAAGTAGCAGCAGCAGTAGCAGCAAGAGTAGGAGCAGCAGGAGCAGTAGCACCAGCAGCAGCAACAGCATCAGCAGTAGCACCAGCACCATCAACAGCATCAGCAGTAGCAGCAGCAGTAGCAGGACTGGGAAAAACAGTAGCAGTAGCAGTAGCAGCAGCAGCAGCTGTAGCAGGAGCAGGAGCAGGAGCAGGACCAGTAGCAGGACCAGTAGCAGGAGCAGTAGTAGCAGCAGCAGCAGTAGGAGGAGCAGCAGCAGTAGGAGCAGCAGCATCAGCAGTAGGAGCAGCAGCAGGACCAGCAGGAGAAGCAGCAGTAGCAAGACTGGGAAAAACAGCAGCAGTAGCAGCAGCAGCAGCAGCAGCTGTAGCAGGAACAGGAGCACCAGTAGCAGGAGCAGTAGCAGCAGTAATAGTAGCAGCAGCAGTAGGAGCAGCAGCAGCAGGACCAGCAGGAAAGGCAGCAGCAGGAGCATCAGTAGAAACAGCAGCAGTAGAAAACGGGGAAATTGATGAAAATAAGTCAAAAGATGTTAATTAGCAGGAGCATGATCCAGATGATATCCTTTTATTATCTAAATCTTGTAATGCACTCTACCGTTTCTTTTAATGCACTGAACCTTTTTAATCTATTATGTCTATATGTTCTTTGTAACTGCTTAACTCTTTGGTGACGGTCCATTCAAATTTCGGTCACTCATGACTGGTCACGTATCTGGTTACATTCTTGTTCTATTTCACTCAATCTTCGTTCCCATGGTACTGAAAATGTTGTTTACAGTTGTCCAATCACAAGGATGTATTTTATTTGAGTACCCAATCTCAAATACCATTGGTTTAGAGACGTTTTACCGGAAAAAATAATTGACGGCGCTTCATTTCAAACATGGCGTTTTCAAGCAAAGTGTATACGCTCGATCAAGCGGTTCAGCTTTGTTTACAAACGGACAATGAAGAGGATAACGATGCAGATAGTTCAACTGGTAGGATGAGCAGTGGAGAAGAGTAAGAACTTGACAATCTGTTAATGAATGATTGTGATCTGATCAAGAATTGAGGTGAGATGCGTCTATGTTGACTTCTGAACGACACGCTGTTTATCCTTACATTACAATTTCCGCTTTTTTGCGCCATCAATATATACATCATTTTTAGTAACACTAAACGTTTGAACATTATATTATTATTTGGAAGGGGTTATTGGAAGTTATTAGACGTTTTCTTGAAATAACCGATGTGTATCAGTGTTTTGGGTCCACATGGAATGACGTGCCATTCATGCATTCGTTCGTGTCATATGTACCGCATTTAGATCGCGATACAAATTATTTTATACAATGCTATCACTTCTGTCTCATAGTTCTTTTGTTTTGTATCTTGATCAACCAAAATAAATGCTAATATATTTCTATACTTGCATTTGTGTCGTTATTTCTCGTAATAGTTTGTAGTTTTCAAGTTTGGCACAGTAAGGGCTACCACAAAATAGGTCACTCTTGACCTTCCATGCCATGTTTGTTTATTGAAGTAACCTGATCAAATAATTGTTGTTCATGTTGTTCAAATGTTCTATAGTGACATGTTTTATATCTATTTAGGCAAATACATTGTCGTTTCAACAAGATACAGAAAATATATTTTTTTGGGAAAAAATTATGTTTTTTTCTAAATAAATATGTTTTTCCGGTTTTTTCAGCGACCTATAGATGCATGATAGGAGATGAAGATTTAGTCAAATTGACTCCAAACTTGGCAGGAAGATTCCCTACAATATATACTAAAACTTAGCGTTTGCACAATTGCAGTAATTTAAACATGATGGCAACCACAGCAGATTACACCTACATTTTGTGTTTTATTTCAGAAATATCGCCGCATAAATTAGCATAAATTATTTATTAATAATTTAAATTGAGAGAATTATTTTTCAAAATCTATTCTACATTGATTCTACATTCATCACCCTTTAAAATGAATCATAATATATGGTGTTATGTTCAATATTTGCAGAGATATCCAAGATTTACAAAAAGTCACTAAAAATTGTCAATTTTGGGGCAGTCACCAAAGAGTTAAAGTGCTGTTGAATATATAGTTATGATAATATGATGATAATAGTTATGAGTGCATTAATAAATATGTGTATGAATCAAGTTGTTTTTACTGTTCATATTCATTGTGTTATTAATTTTAATGTAATGTCAAGGAGAGGTTATGGCAGTCCAAATCAGGGTTGATTAAATATTTATACATTTTATAAAATAATGTAACCTGAACTAAAGGCGGGGATGTGTTGAAGATATTCAAGGCTTAGCCAAGGCCTGTAGGGAGGTCAAAGGGCATCCTCCCTCCAGGATGGCCGGCCTCGCGGCAGTGTACAAATGAACTGGAGGCCGTGTCTCCGATGTTGTAAAAATGGCAAATGTGTATTATCTAACGGTAGAATTCCAAACACGCCAGAGTGGAGAAAAACAAAACGTAATGGAACAAAAACTCCAAACACTAACTCTCAATTAATAACGTCCCTAAACAATTCAGCGTCCAAATGCAAAAGTGCACTCACAATAATCCTGAGTAATTAAACAATTTTGACGCACTCCAATCCCCTTTGCTGCCATCACCTGCTGATTAGCATCACAACAGGCCTTCTGTTTAGTGTGGGGGAATGCTTTCAGATTATTTTTTGCATAAAATAAACAACAGAATGGCATATGAATGTGACCCATCCTTTAACAATGTGAAGAATTTTGTGGAATATCATTTCAGTACGTCATGGAGACAGCGGGGCGTCTAAAGCAGCGACCACTCACGCTTCCGAAAATACTGTGTTTTTGTTTATTTAATTCAACTCAATCCAATTTTATTTGTATAGCGCCATAACAATACAATTGCCTCTAGGCGCTTAACAGAGCCCAGGGCCTCGTTTCCCGACATATTTTAACGGCCTACGTGGATTTTTAAGACATAGTAGACTCAGTAACACTTTCTATTTACGAGCGTTTCCCGAACATCATCTTAAAGTCAGGTGCACGAGCGCAACGTGCACGAGTTCTTAAGTATATCTTAAGAGCTGTTTACGTCAGTTTAACCTGTTTACGTTAAATGCTACGAAATTACAAAAAGTAGCAAAACCAAAAGCAGAAAAAGTAGCAAAAGCAGAAAAAATAGCAAAACCAAAAGCACCAAAAGTAGCAACTGCAGCAGCAGCAAAAGTAGCCGAGGCAAAAACTAAAGCAAAAGAAGCCAAGTTAACAACAGCAACATTAGCAAAAGCACTGGAAGCAGCAAAAGCAGCAGAAGCAAAAGCAGCAAAAGCAGAAAAAGCAGCAAAAGCAATAACAAAAGCAGCAGAAGAAGCAAAAGCAGCTAAATTAGCAAAAGCAGAAAAAGCAGCAAAAGTAAAGGCAGCGAATTTAGCAAAAGCAGAAAAAGCAGCAAAAGAAGCAGAAGCAAAAGCTGAAAAACTGAAAGCAAAGGTTGCAAAAGCAGCATTAGCAGCAAAAGAAGCAGAAGTGAAAGCAGCTAAAGCAAATGCAGCAGGGGGTGCAGCAGGTAAACAGATTTGATCAAAGAAATCAGAGGATGATGCTAATTAACAAGAACATGATCCAGATGAGTTTATTTGTTTTTGTTATCTTAAATTTTCTGTGTCTTTTAATGCACTCTGTACTACCTTTTCTTTTATTAAACTGTACATTTTGAATGTTTTATATCTCTATGTTCTTTGTATCTGCTTAATGTGCTGTTGAATATAATAATAGTTATGAGCAGAGGCGGCTTGTCCATAAGTGTGATTGGGGCGACGCACGGCCCACTGGAAAATTAATAATTATAAATGCAATTTCCATGTATGTTGCTTTGGATAAAAGAGTGACTAAATGTAAATGTCCAACATCCAAGAATTGGAAGGAAATACAATTGTGGTTGTGAAGTGGCGAACGCGGTCTGTATTTCTATATACTACTGTCACTATTTTAAGCAATAAGCCCCAAGAGGCCGTGCTTTGCGCTGATTTTAGAACAGGTAAGGGAGTTGTTAGGCACGACGCGAAGCGGAGTGCCGTTAAACCCCCTTACCTGTTCTAAAATCAGCGCAAAGCACGGACTCGCGGGGCTTATTGCTTTTCTAAACCTGTCACTACACATATTTGATATGGTTTCATAAATAAAGACAATTCAATTTAAGAAACAATAGTTTAATGATAAACCGTCATTCTTCCGCCACTAAAAATTATAGTTCCAAAATAAATCGTTGCCACGCAACCCTTGAAGCAACGCAACAGCCAGATGGAACACTGGGTATGACATGCGCTATATGAATGCCTTGCCATTCGCTGCGCAGTAATATGGAATGTAATCAGGTCAAATTGTAAGGTAATGCTGGATTTTACAACGGCTTTCAGCCAATCACAATCAAGGATTTGAACAATCAGGTTTAGAACATAGGTTTAACAGTGTGTTTCACAGTTCGCCTGCTGCACTAAAACTGAATAATTTTTTATGTGATGACTTATTTTGCTTTTGTAAGCCAATACTTTCAAGATCAGTCAATAAATATTGGTTTTGACTTATATTTTGCCCCCCTCTTTATGTGGTTACTGGAAATAACATGTGTCCTGTTAAACTACAGTGGGGAAAATAAGTATTTGAACCCCTGCCGACTTCGCAAGTTTGGCCACTTGCAAAGAAATGTGTGATCTATAATTGTAGTGGTAGGTGTATTTTAACAGTTAGAAACAGAATATCAACCAAAAAATCCAGAAAACTGCATTTTATAACATTTATGACTTTATTTGCATTTGGAGCAAAAAATAAGTATTTGAACCCCCAAGCATACCATAACTTAATACTTGGTGGAGTAACCCTTGTTGGAAAGGACAGACGTCAGACGTTTGTTGTAGTTGGTCACCAGGTTTGTACACAACCCAGGAGGGATTTTGGTCCACTCCTCCTTGCAGATCCTTTCCAAATCCTTCAGGTTGCGTGGCTGTCGCTTGGCAACGCGAAGCTTCAGCTCCCTCCACAGATTTTCTATTTGATTAAGGTTCGGAGACTGGCTAGGCCACTCCATGACCTTAATGTGCTCCTTCTTGAGCCAGTCCTTTGTTGCCTTGGCCGTATGCTTTGGGTCATTGTCGTGCTGGAAGACCCACCCTCGACGCATTTTCAACTTCCTGGCTGAGGGAAGGAGGTTTTCGCCCAAGATTTCACGATACATGGCCCCATTCATAGCCCCCTGGATGCGGTGGAGTCGTCCTGTACCTAGAGCAGAGAAACAGCCCCAGAGCATGATGTTTCCACCGCCATGCTTGACGGTGGGGATGGTGTTCTTGGGTTCATACTCAGTAAGCTTCCCCCTCCAAACGCGGCGAGTGGCGTTTAGGCCAAAAAGCTCGATTTTGGTCTCATCTGACCACATCATGTTCTCCCAATACTCCTTGGAATCATTTAGGTGTTCATTCGCAAACTTCAGACGGCCCTGTACATGCGCCTTCTTAAGCAGGGGGACCTTGCGCGCACTGCAGGACTTCAATTCCTTACGGCGCAGTGTGTTTCCAATAGTTTGCTTGGTAACTGTGATCCCAGCTGTCTTCACAAAATCAACAAGCTCCCCCCGTGTAGTTCTGGGGTTCTTCTGCACCTTTCTGATGATCACAGAAACTGCACGAGGGGAGAGCTTACGTGGAGCCCCAGACCTATGGCGATTTACAGTGGTTTTATATTGATACCATTTGCGAATAATCGCACCAACAGTTGAGTGGCTCTCTCCAAGCTGCTTTCCAATGCTTTTGTAACTCATTCCAGCCTTGTGCAGCGCTACAATTTTGTCCCTGACGTCCTTGGACAACTCTTTGGTCTTTCCCATCGTGTTGAGGTTGAAGGTGTGTAGTATGATTCTTTGGAAAGGTTTCTTTTATACAAATCACCTGTGGATATCAGGTGTACCTTGTTAGGCCTAATGAGGACTAATCTGTGTGCTTCTTGGGCACATAACTGGTCATTAGGAGACAGAATACTTGCTGTTTGCTTGGGGGTTCAAATACTTATTTTTTGCTCCAAATGCAAATAAAGTCATAAATGTTATAAAATGCAGTTTTCTGGATTTTTTTGTTGATATTCTGTTTCTCACTGTTAAAATACACCTACCATTACAATTATAGATCACACATTTCTTTGCAAGTGGCCAAACTTGCGAAGTCGGCAGGGGTTCAAATACTTATTTTCCCCACTGTATGTTACAACATTTTGGACATTGGGATAATGAAAAAGTGGGATCATTTAATGTGGAGCCATATCATGTTTGCTTATGAAGGCTCCTGGATGCAACTTTCTTCCATAGCTTTCCATCTGTAACTTCTCCTGTAGCTATGTAGCAAGAGGGGAAATATTACTGTTGTGTGCTGCCAATAGTGGACAAAAAGGTATTGCTGTGTGAGTCAATCAGCTAACTTAATGTACCTACTGAATGGGTCGTTCTCAAAAACATTGCCCCCCTCCCCCGATAATTTTTTCAGGAGCCGCCGCTTATGAGTAAATTCATAGATATGTGTATAAATATATGATTCTACTCATACATAGTAATTGTGTTTATATACTGCTAAGAGGGTTAATGAAGAACAACCAAAAAGAGAGGGAACAGAAGGACAAAGGGGAGGACTAAATGTTGGTTCGTCCATGGGGGGTGCTGTAGGCACTGGTGGAGGAGCAGCAGTAGCAGTAGCAGCAGTGGTAGGAGCAGAAGGAGCAGGAGCAGGAGCAGGAGATATATTATTTGATGGGAAAGAATAAGAGGGAAAGAGAAGAGGAGGAGATAGGGAAGGCAGAGGAGGAGAGGAAGAAAAAAAAAGCAGAGAGGGAGGTAGAAATGGAGAGGATAAAGAGGGTTAGGGGCAGGGATGAAGGCAGATGAAGAAAGGAGAAACAGAGTGGAAGCAGGAGTTGGAAGAGGAGAAGATGAATGCAGAGGCTGAATGACTCCATGTTCTTTGTATCTGCTGTTGATTGTTAAGATAGATATGAGTTAATTAATAAATGTGTATAAATCTTGTTCGTACTTTACATTTTTATTGTGTTTATGTGTTTTGCACTTGTTTAAATATTAAGACATTTTATCCAAATAATGAATATTTCTCCCTCTTCATTTCATATATCCTAATATAACTGTATAGCTTTGGTTGTAGTCTTCTTCATTATTTCAAGATTTAATCACATGTTTTGGTTGTTTAAATCATGTGTCTGCCTGCTCTTTGAGTGTAAACATAGAACATAACACCAAAGGTTGCCAAGCACTAAGTCATTGGTTATGACCGTTGCTGACTCAGGCTGTTTGAAAGGCAGGAGAGAACAAATAAAAAGGGCTCCTACTGCATAACATGGGGCCCCACCTGGGCTCAGAAAGATATGAGCAAAAAGCCTTCATCCTTGATTAAGAAAAGCAAAACGTTATTACTGTCTCTCTGCTGCAAAATGCCTGAGTACTATGAAGTAGATCTGCTGCATAACTCGCCTGCGTATATGAGCAACGATATCATATCATTTTCGAGGGTGTTACTGTAATACAGTGTTACTGTAATACATGATCAGAATGTCAGATGAATAGATTCGGGGGTAATTTTTTTTCGTCATTATTATTTTTGTAAGAAAGAGAGATCTAAGGCTATTCATAAATCATTTTGGGCTCTAGATCAGGCCTTATGGTGCCCATGTCTAAAGGGCTGTAGCTGTATGCCGAGCCTTATGAAGGAGGATTGTGTCCCTGAGTCTATTCACAAGCAATAGAACACAAATACAAATATTATTCATTTAGTTTTCCTATTATTCCAACAACTATCTATTTTCTTTACACACTTGTCAGGATTGCTGTTCATGTAGAATTCTTCTCTGTAATGGCACACAAGCTCCACCTAGTGGTCTTTTACCTGAAGTGCACCACTAGAGGCAATTTTCCCTGTCCCTGCTGCCTCCTGTCCGGAATGGACTGTCATACACCAATATTGATATTGCAGCATGGAAAATGCATAAGACCTTGAACCACTAAAAGAATACTCCTAAGGGAGGAGTGAAATCACAACCTATTGGCTTCAGAAGAATCTACTGTTTTAAGGAAGTCGTTGAAATAGCTGCAAGAACTTCGTTTAGAACTTGAGATTAAGGGGTTATGCCCATACATTTTAAGGTCTATAAAAGCAGAAGTCAGGCAAACTTTTGCTCACCCTTGAATTCAAAGTACCTTATTTGTCATTGCCACAAAGACAACGAGACAGTAGAGGCAGCAACAGACTTTTTACACAGCTAAAAAAATAATAAATAACAATTAATAAATATATTCATAAATATCATACATAAAATAATAAAAAGGCAATATATCTCCATATCTCCATATTAAGGTGCATCAAGTGTTAGAGTGCAGTCCATGTGGGGCGGGGCAATTACAAATGACAATGAGGGGAAACACATTTAAAAACAACAAACAAAAGGACTAATTATCCTTAAAAAGGGACCCCCTTGTGTGTGTGTGTGTGTGTGTGTGTGTGTGTGTGTGTGTGTGTGTGTGTGTGTGTGTGTGTGTGTGTGTGTGTGTGTGTGTGTGTGTGTGTGTGTGTGTGTGTTTTGCAATTTGCAAATATTACTTTCTTTCTGATCAAAAGTAATTATCTCGAGCCACATTCTTTGCCTATCGTTCTGTTGTGCAGCAAAACCGTTGTGTCCCTTGAGCCCAGCATGAGATAAACAGTAATGGAGCAGATTAGGCCTCGCTGTAGTTCCATATCTGACCACAGATTGACATTGTGAAATTGTGGGGGGCGCTGTGGAGTTCCTGTGTGGAGAGGCGTCTGTAGTAGGCTACTAACTACCTAAATGTAGCAGAAGAGGCCAGCTATGAGCAGGGTGAACTATAGCCATTTGTAGTATACTGATAAAAGGCACTAAAGAGAAAAATGCTTTACTACTTTTTTGGATCTAATCGAACAAACAACAATTGATCAAATGTTTATTTTAAGGATCTATGTTTTTAAGTGGATGAAATTATGGTGGGGCACTGCACCACCTGCCCATATAGTACAACCACGGCTGACTATTACAGTCTTGGACATTCATTTATTTTAAAAGCCTGGTCATTTAGCCTGGAGATACAACAATGGAAACTGTGTTAAAAATACTTTATGAATGTTACTAAAATGTATTTTATCCATTCAAGTAAGTAGGGTGAAGAATGTCATGAATCCTCATGATTCGAAGATTTTCATTAAAGACTGAAGTTTTAAAACTAAAATGTTTGACCAAGACACAGCATGAGGGTGAATGGAAAGGAAGCAGTGTGCGCTGAAGCAGGGAATGAACAGCTTGACTCATGGGTGTAGTTGTGCAGTTCACCACTAGGTGGCGTCTTTAGATCACTGGAAGGAGAAAAAAAAAAGAAGAATTTCGTCCATTATAAAAGGTCTCCTGCCATACCAGCAGTGGCTCCTGTCCCACCTACAACAAGTGCTCCTTCTTTGGGTCCTGCCACCCAAACATAGGACTTAAGTGGTTGCCATGCCGATGGTGCCAACGGTGAATCCAACATACCCTCCAGTTGCCCTTCCAACCGATCCAGCGACGGCTCCTGACACTCCTCCATTTGCTGCTCTGGCTATGGCACTGCCTACTACCCGACACCCAAGACCAGATTACCTATCCCTGATGAACCCACACACCCTCCTGACACCCCTCCCAACGTGCCCCCGCAAAGACCTCCTTTCACCCTTGCACCCCTTTATTTGGGCATGTTTCTGAGCTCCTCTCCACAAGTTCTTTATAACAACAAAAACTGGAGTCTAATGACTTATTGCCTCTCCACAAGTTTTTTTCTGAGCTTGGATGTGTGAACACAAACTTAAGTGTGTTAGGCTAAGTCTTTAGTGTGACCTTGGGTGCGACCTCCAGAGGGTCTGTCTTATGAGTCCCCTCTTCTTCCCTCTCCTTGTTGTAACCTGGATCTCACACCTGTAAATAAATTACACAGTTATGACCCATTTTCACTGATGCTTGTACTTATGTTTGGACACATTTGTATTAGGACTATATCATGTATACAGTATATCATGCAGATACACACAGAAAGCGAGCTCAAACTCATGGGAATAGTAGGCATACATAGAGGCTGGTGAGTACTTTTGATCAGTTACACCCTGTAGGCTACTGTAAGTGGCTTTAGATGAGTGTTGAATTATCATGAACTGGTGTAATATATTTCTGGCCACTGGTGGACATTTTGGTGATATTTTGAGTTAGCAAACACCAGTAGGCTACTGTAAGTGGCTTTAGATAAGTGTCTGCTGAATTAACAGGAATGGGTGTGATATATTTTTGCCCACTGGTGGATATTTTGATGCTGTTTAGCAAATGCCAGTGGGAGACACACACCTCTGGCCTGCACACCTTCTCTTACCATATTGACCTTTGTGTTATTGTTGTCAAGCCCATCTTTAAAGTTTGAGGGGCGAGGAGATAAAATATGATTTGAGATGCTGAAAGCTGGGAATGTACCGGGAAAAATTGGACTACATTGGGCAAAGCATGACTGACAATGAAAATCAAATACTGGCTGCCTGAAAGACTATACACAGTGTGAACATTTTAAAAGATTAAGCAGTTTATATTTCTGACTAGTTATTGGAATATATTTCTGACTAATTATGACATAACATGTGAAATAACACAAGCTTTATTGTCTCTCGGCAGTGGTGACTCCTACAGGGGAAAGCCCTGCCCTGCCTCCTCAGAATAAAATCTCTGCAACAAAATCAACACATGAAATACACACGGCCTTTTCAGTTTTTCCTTCCCCCAGTGGCCTAAGTGCTTGCTGCTTTGAGACCATTTCAAGTGTTATTGGGACTATATGAATATCATTTAATTGAACAGTCTTTGAGTTTCTCATCTGAATTTGGTGCCAGACACCAATAAAAGCCCACTGGATTTGCACAAAGCCGTTTCTTATTCCTTGTTCTGATGCTTCCTGCGCCTAAGGGATGTAACACTTGGACTGTTTATGTGACACTTCAAAATGACTAAACCAGTCCTACAAGCAGGGGGCACCTATCTCACCTCCGTTTCGGCTTCTAGGTTCAGGAAGGTCTTATGACTTCAGAGAAACCTGCAGGATGCCAGTTACAGGGTGTATGCCACAGCAGCTGCGGTCTGATAAGGTGTAGCACAGTCACTGAGCAGCAACAGGAAGTCACGTGGGGAAGCCATGACCACACACATGCACTGAGATGCCGCCTGTACTGAGACCTCCTTTGATAAGGTGATTGGTTTATGTTATTCAGAGGATGATCTGATTGGCCAGTTCTGTGTGTGGGAGACGAGGGTGTTGCTATTGGGTTTCTGTTCTTAAAGAACTGCTTTTTAACACTGGTGTGTAGTTGGTATTTGACAGTTGTACTTCAAGAACACAAACTTTATCTCCACTGTTCAGAACAAAACGTTTTTACTCATTTTGGATTAAAACTAGTGGTTGGTGAAACAGGTGAGTTTTACATACATAACTTGATATTTAGTTCTTTAAGTCTTTGTCGAACAGAGTTTAATTTTTTTAATCATTCATAAGATAACTATAAGTCATCAGGAGGCTTTCCTCTTTCTGACACAACAATTGGTGTTGAAATTAGTATGTTCATCTTAAAAAAAATACATACTAATCAGGATAAAGTATTGTCAGGAAAAAAATCCTAAACTCTGCTAAGTTGTTTGAATTACTTAGAATAAAATGACACCACAAACCAGAGCAAAGTTTTTAACAGATCTATTACACTCCGGCCGAGAGTGGAGAGGATTTTGACGCCCTTTTGGCACCTCTGAGCTCTCGCTGGCTTCATAGCTCATTTATTAGAATTCACAGCGGTTACAACATACATTGACCACTCCCATTACAAAACATATTGACCACTCCTTGGTCTCTGTGGCCATCTGGTCTCTGTCCTCCAAAGATAAGAATCCTTGCCTAACCCCCCTCACTCAACCTCTGAGTAGCTTGCTTAGCTTGCTTGATTAAAAACCAACAGTCACAGAAATGTCGCAGACCACATGGCATCATCAATCACTATCTCAGTAAACATTACATGACATCAGTTTCAGTTCACAACAGTCGGAGCTGTAAAATAACTAACTCAACAGGGCTTTTCTCAGGTAACCTGAGCGACCCCCTTTCTTATCAGGTTGTAAACTTTCTGTTGGGGTAATTAGGTTTCACATTCTTTGCTGAGTTTCTGTCCCTTGTAAAAATACTACTCTAACCACAGAAACAGATCACAGAACCAGATGGACAATCCATTTAAATCCTTAAAACACATTATGATAAAATTAATAAAGAACATTTCTTTCACAAGTATACCAGGCAAGAAAAATGTATACGGTAAGATATCCTTGTATATGAGTATGTGTGCTATGAATGCAGAATTTCAACAACAAAAGATCATGCTTATTACTCCACTAGTATTGGAATAATTATGCAGACTTAATCATACACACAGACCAACTGTGGAACTAGAACAGCCACACTTACTTTTGCTTTGCAGTATGTGTCATATTAGCAGTAGTTCCCGTTTTGGGTTTTGAGGTTACTGCTGTTAATCATTAACTAACACAGCATAAAGGTCTGTTGGTTTGACTAACCAGGACAGTTCAATAAAAATCAAAGAAGCCAAACCGTATGTATCTATGGGTTATTGTATCTTGCTCTTGCTAGTTCTCTGGTTCTCAATCAACCATTTCTTTTATATTTCATCTTTTCAGGGAACCAGTATTACCAGGTGATGAGGGAGTACATGTGGGAATATGGCTCTAAATATAGACAAGTGTTTTATATGATGTCATTAGGCTTTAAAAGTCCTTTACAACAAGAGAGCCGTCTACTAGGAATCCTGTCTTCCAGGATAGATTAAAGCTCGTCGGTCCATATCCCTCGTCCGGGATATTGATTTTTTTTTGTCAAAGAAAAATGTAAAGCTCCGTGAGATTTCCTCTAAGAGACATAAAAAGAACAACCACGGAAACATTGAACCCTTTTATTTTAAAATATATACAGTTCAAAAATAAAAAATAAATAAGCACTTTGTCAGGGGAATAGAACTGATGTTGTTCTGCCCCCGCTTCTGTGTGTATGGCTAGGTCCGTCTAGCTTGCTACATCAGCTCGGCAGATAGTTAACAGTCTTTCCCCAAGTGAAACGCTGAAGCTTCAATTTCTTTTCAACTCTTTACTGAAGAAAATACTGTAAAACTAAAACAGACATACAGAATGTATTTTAGTAATAATAATACGCAACGTTGTCTTCAAACCACAAGAATCTACAACATGTAGCTTAATGCTAATTTACTATAACTATAGACGTTAGCGATTTAGCATATTCATATTCATATTCATATTCATATTCATATTCATATTCAAACCATTTAAACAAACTTCATGTCACTACAAAGGTATACAAGTAATATTTCAACAACTGTTATCAGGAAATCACTTACAGACAAACGCTTTTTGACCATTTAGATTGGCAGGAAAAATCGTACTGCTCAACTTAAACTTGTATCGTGTTGTTACCACGGAAACACTGTCAGATTAATACAACTGTTCGGTTGGAACTCTACGCCACTAGAGGGTGCTATTTCCCTACACAAATGACAACAGAACAGCACACTCCCCGCCTGTTATATTGCAATATAACACTATTCCCCTTTAACGAGTAAAACAACTTCAGAAACAGGTCTAGAATATACCCTTAGAGTACCCTCTCTCACAACCCTTAAGTCCACTTTGCGAACTTTAGAGTCTTTGCTGGGAATGGCTTTCACCACAACTCCGACAGGCCACTCATTCCTCTTGACTTGTGCATCTTTGAGCAACACGACATCTCCTTCGCTCAGGTTTGGCTTGTCTGTGTGCCACTTCCTCCTTGGCTGGAGTGTCACCAAGTATTCTTGACGCCAGCGTTTCCAGAAAGAATCAGCAAGAGCCTGGACCTGTTTCCACTGTTTGCCATAGAGGTCATTGAGGTCATACTCTCCCGGAGGTGGCAATACTGGTTCTGCTTTCTGCGTTAGGAGCATGGCAGGCGTGAGGACAGAAGGCATGTCTGGGTCAGATGACACGGGAACCAAAGGCCTGGCGTTCATAATGGCCATGACTTCTGACATGAGTGTGACTAGGACCTCATGGGACAGGTGGGAGTTGTTTGTCTTGAGCAACAGTGCATCTAAGATCCTGCGAGCAACACCTATCATCCGCTCCCACACTCCACCCATGTGTGAGGAGTGAGGTGGGTTGAACATCTAGGTGCTGCCTTGGTCTCGCATGTAGGTAGTCAGTTCATGGTCATCAGATTTGATCTGAAGTTCTTTGCATGCACCTATGAAGTTCGTTCCTCTGTCAGAACGAAAGAGGCGAGCAGGGCCACGTATAGATGTGAATCTTCTTAATGCATTCACAAAGCTTGAAGATGACAGGGACTCAAGGACCTCGATATGCACAGCTCTCATCACTAAGCAGGTAAAGATGACTGCCCAGCGTTTATTCTCTACAAGGCCGCCTCGAGTGCGCCTGGTGCTTATTGTCCAAGGGCCAAACACGTCGACACCAACATTAGTGAATGGAGGACCTGGGGTGAGTCTGTCAGCAGGCAAGTTCGACATTTTTTGTTCTTCCATTCTTCCTCTCAGCTTGTTACAGGTCACACATTTGTGTATGACACTTGACACCAGCCCTTTGCCTCCAATCAGCCACAGTCCAGCAGAGCGCACAGCGCCCTCTGTGAGATGTCTGCCCTGGTGTGCGACCTGCTCATGGTAATGTCTCACCAGTAAAGTGGCTACATGGTGCTTTTTTGGGACGATGACTGGGTGTTTTTCTTCCCAGGGTACATCAGCCAAAGGAATCCGCCCTCCAACTCTTAATAGGCCATCCGCATCCAGCATGGGGTTCAGCTTTCTTAGAGCACTTGTCTTTGGCATGACTTCACCTCTAGAAAGGCATTTTATTTCTTCAGCAAACACATCACGTTGAGCATTTCTGATGACAAGTAGTTTTGCTTGTGTCAACTCATCTGTCTTGTTGGTTAAGCCCTTTGCACAGGACCTCACCTTGAGTATGAGCTTGGCTATGGCCTGACTGAGTGACTTCCAACTGGAAAAGCGCTCAAATCGATGTGAGCCTAACTCACTGGCAGAGGCATTAGTCATGAAAGCTTGGATCTGTGTAGGTACATCTACGTCTGCATCAGGATTGATGAGTTTGAATGCCTCTGTCTGTGTGCAGGTGTCTTTTGTCAAGAAAGCTGGGCCTTTGAACCAGTTTGTGTCCTTCAACACAGCTGCTGCCACTGAGCGGGTTCCATGGTCCGCTGGGTTGTGTTCGGTGCTGACAAAATGCCACTGTTCAGGGCTTGTGGACTTCCTGATGCGGTCAACTCTGTTCGCTACGTACACATGGAATCTTCTTTTTGTGTTGTGGATATATCCCAACACAATCCGGCTGTCTGTGTAGAATGTTACTTTGTGAATGTCTGTGTCCAGTTCGTCGATGATAAGATCTGCGATTTCCACGCCCAGGACAGTGTCGCAAAGTTCCAGCCGTGGAACAGTGTGTGGTGGATGAGGAGCCAGCTTTGACTTGCCCATGACAAATCCGACATTGATGTGTCCCTCTCTGTCTCTCGTCTTGAGGTAAGCTACTGCTGATATAGCCATGGTGGAGGCGTCGGTGAAGACACAGAGTTCTCTGTAGTTTGCGAAGCCTAGAGAAACGGGTGTGTAGGGTCTTTCAATCTGAAGCTGTTCAAGCTCACAGAGTGAGTCTCTCCACTGCGTTCACTGTTCTTCTTTTAGTACTGGGAGGGGGGCATCCCACTCAGCTTGGTCGGCGGACAACTCTCTAACCAATGCTTTACCTTGGATGGTTACAGGTGCCACATATCCCAGGGGGTCGTAAAGGCCATTAACAGTGGATAAGATTCTTCTTCTAGTAAAGGGCTTCTTCTCTCTGGATACGCAGAAGGTGAAAAAGTCCAACTCTAGGTTCCAGGTGAGTCCCAGACTGCGCTGTACTGGCAAGGGGTCGACGGTCAGCTCTAAATTGACCATGTTTTTGGCCCTCTCTTCGGGGGGAAAGGCATCCATCACTGCACGTCTGTTAGAAGCAATTTTATGAAGCTTGATGCTTGACTCAGCTAACATTTCTTTTGTGCTTTTCAGGACAGAGATGGCTTGATCCTCGGTGGAGAATGAAGTGAGCCCATCATCCACATAGAAATTTCTCATTACGTACTGCTTAGCTTCAGCACCATGTTCCTCTTCTCCATGCAGGGCCGCTCTTCTCAGGCTATAGATGGCTACTGCGGGGGAAGGAGAGTTTCCAAAAACATGCACTTTCATGCGGTACTCGATGATCCGTTTGCTTGGGTTGTTGTCTTCAAACCACAAGAATCTGAGGAAGTCGCGGTGTTCCTCCCGGACGATGAAGCAATAGAACATCTGCTGCACATCCGCAGTCACTGCAACAGGCTCTCTGCGAAAGCGCATGAGGACCCTGAGGAGGGTGTTATTCATATCCGGGCCGCGGAGGAGCACATCGTTGAGTGAGATGCCTTCATGCTTGGCACTGGAATCGAACACTACTCGTATTTGGTCCTTTTTCTGTTGGTGATAAACACCGAATATTGGCAAGTACCAGCATTCTTGTTGGGGCTTCAGCGCTGGGGCAGGCTCTGCGTGGTCTGCGTCAAGCATTCCTTGCACGAATTTGAAGAATTGTTCTTTCATGCCTTGTTTTTTCTCCAGCATGCGGCGCAAGGAGGTGAAGCGGTTAGCAGCATGCTGTCTGTTGTTGGGTAGACGAGGCCTGTTTGGCCTGAAAGGCAGTGGTGCTACCCAGCAGTTTGCATCGTCCATGTAGACTTCCTTGTCCATGATATCGAGGAACAGTTCGTCTTCAATGGACATGCCAAGCTTGTCGTCGTGCTGTGTCCTCTGGAACACATCTCTGCCCAGGCTGTCTTCGTTCTGGCCACCGCTAGCTGTGTGAGAAGCACTTGGAGTGGCATGGAGTGGAGCAGGGCTGTCAATCTTCTCTTTCACCACTAAGCGGCTGGTGCACGGACGCAGTATGGAGTGGCGCCCGGTCATCAGCACGCTGGTTCTGAAGATGCTGGCGATGGCAGGTTTGTGTGCTCCTCCTAGACACACATCTCCGATGATCACCCATCCAAGGTCGAGTCGCTGTGCAAACGGTGCGTTGTGAGGCCCATTACACTGCTCGCGTACCTTGTGCACCTGGATAAGGTCTCGTCCGAGGAGGAGTAGGATGGACGCATCTGGGTCCAAGGCTGGGACTTTGTCTGCCAGGTGCTCAAGATGAGGATGGTGTCTAGCTACCTCCGGCGATGGTATTTCGGACCTGTCGTCTGGCAGCATGTCACACTCGATCAGCGAAGGCAGGGGGATGTGTGTGTTGCCGTCCAAGGATTCCACAATGAAGTTGCTGACTCGGCGTCCAGCAGTCTCCATCACTCCTGAGCATGTCTTCAGAGTGTACCTTGATCCCGCTCCATCGATTCCAAAGTGATCAAAGAATTCTGTTCTACCCAGTGACTTGTTGCTTTGCTCATCAAGCACAACATAGGTCTTCATGGCTCTGTGTCTTTGTCCAGCAGGATACACAAGAGCAAGACAAATCTTGGAGCATGATTTTGATGTGTTCACACTTCCACAGATTTCCGTGCATTTGGAGGTCACAAACGGGATGGTCTCCCTCCGCTGTTGCTCCCCGCCATGCTCTATACCGCTCACATGGGCAGCAACTTTCCATGGGGCAGGTCCTGGATGCAGGACTGATGGGTGTCTGTCGCTGTTGCACTCTTTGCACAGCACAGGCTTGTCACAGTCTCTAGCAACGTGGGTGGACGAGGCACAGCATTTGAAACAGATGTGTTTTTCCATCAAATAAGCTTTTCGTTCATCCAGTGTTTTGTTTCTGAAGCTGCGGCACTTCCTCAGTGGATGAGGCTTGTTATGCAGTGGGCACTGTTTGTCAGGGTCATCATTTCTCCTGGCTGCTGCGGTGCTGTCACCGTCGCCGCCATTAGATGAGACTTCGGTGTTTCTGACAGCAACTGATGTTCTTGCATATTGACTGCCAGACTGGAGAACACTCTTCTCAATTTTGGAGGGACACCATGCTCCTGTTATGCTGGCAAAGCTAGGATCATTGCGTGTTTGAGCTTGATCAGTGACAAAGTCCACAAAGACTGCAAATGGAGGGTATGGCACCCCGTGTTGTTGCTTGTAGCGTGATCCAACAGTAATCCACCTTTCCTGTAGGCTGGTCGGAAGGTTCTGGATTATAGGGCTGACGCCGCGGGAGGTGTTGAGGTACGAGAGACCAGGTAAGTATCCATCTGCCCTCGCTACTTCAAGTTCCATTAGAATGTCTCCCAGTTCTCTTAACTTTTGATTTTCTTTGGCTGAGATTTTGGGAAAATCCTCAACTTTCTTGAGAAGTGCGTCTTCGATTACCTCAGGTGACCCATAAACGCCCTCCAGTCTTTGCCACAACATCTTGAGGCCTGCAGGTGGGTTGTGGATGTTAACTGCTCTGATTCGTTTTGCTTGCACAGACGATGAAGGCCCAAGCCATTTGCAGAGCAGGTCAAGTTCCTCTCTGGCAGAAAGCTTTAAGTCATCTGTAGAGCTAAGAAAAGATGCCTTCCAGGCCCAGTAATCCTCTGGTTTGTCATCAAACTGCAAAAGACCTGAACTCACCAGCTCACGCCGCATCAGATATTTCCCCAGGTCAGTTGCAGCCGTAGTATTGGATAGGCTTGTGTTGAACACAGGGAGTGAATGTGCATAATGGGGCTGGGTAGGCTTGAAGTCATCGCTGCAGTGTTTTGAGTCGTGGGGGAAGTCTCTGAAACCGCATGCTTTTCTTGGTGCCTCGACAGTGCTGGTTGCCTGATGTGGTATCCAGGTAGCTTGTCCTCTGAGCGAGCGATGTTGAGCCCAATTCAATTCATGGTCACTGATCACACTTGGTGGCCCTTCACCCTGATTGTCACGTGTCCACGCTTCACCGTTGTCCATAGTGGGCTGGCGCGCTGGTGAATGTGGAGTCATGAGTGGTGTTACATTTGGTTGTGAGCTTGTGACTAAATTGGCTGTTGTTTCCCTCTGATAGGACAGGTGGCCTGGATGTATATAAGGTCTCTGTGTTACAGCAGTTACACCATACATTTCAGCTGAATTTGAGGTCTGAGACAGCCTGATGTTTCTGATGGGTTGAAGTGGAGTTAATAACTGACATTCCTCTTTAGCAGCTGCTTCTAGCATTTTGGCTTCTGCATTTGCAGCTGCCATTGCCTTTTGTAATTTCAGTTCGTGTAAACTGGCATTTAGAATGGCTTGTTGTTTCAATAGCTCCGCCTCTCGTTTGGCGAACTCTAGTTCAGTCCGTGCAGTCTCAGCTTTGGCTCGCGCTTGCAAGGCTAGAGAATTAGCTATTAAATGTCTACTGGTCCTTGAGCAGTTAGATATTTGTGACCTTGTTTCTAGATCCTCAAAATCCTCTTCTTCTCCTCTATGAGTCATGGTGACGGTTTGTGTTGGTTTTCTACTCACAGAAAAGATGATCGCTGGCCGTAGAAAGGGTTGTCTTTTTACTGTTCTGCCCCCGCTTCTGTGTGTATGGCTAGGTCCGTCTAGCTTGCTACATCAGCTCGGCAGATAGTTAACAGTCTTTCCCCAAGTGAAACGCTGAAGCTTCAATTTCTTTTCAACTCTTTACTGAAGAAAATACTGTAAAAAGACAAACGCTTTTTGACCATTTAGATTGGCAGGAAAAATCGTACTGCTCAACTTAAACTTGTATCGTGTTGTTACCACGGAAACACTGTCAGATTAATACAACTGTTCGGTTGGAACTCTACGCCACTAGAGGGTGCTATTTCCCTACACAAATGACAACAGAACAGCACAGATGTCTTGCACATTTTAGTATCTGAGTGAGATTTCTGCTGCTAAGGCTTAATGACAGCTATTCATATGATAAGGGCATGGTGATTCAGTGATCCCTATTGGGTCATGGTGTGGCGAGAAAACCTCCGGGGGTAGTGGGCCACAAAGACATTCCAGAGCCTTCAGGTAATGGCATTTGTCTTTGACTGAGGTGTCAATACTCATCAATATGCATTTGTAGGGACACAGATTTGGAGAGGCACAGGTCACTCTGCAATTATAAATAAGTAGTAGTGAAACAAGACACACTTTCTGAATGCTAAACTAACAAATGTATAGTCAACACCTATGTTTACAAGGTTCCGAAATAAAAAGTCTTGTGAATAAATCTTTACAATGTGTTCTTGTACAAAGTCTGAGCACCTCTGAAACAAGGTTTTTCCAAGGGTATGTTTACATTTGATTTAAATTAAACCTTTTTTTTTACTAAATTCCTTTTACTTACATGACATTATTGCTGAGGTCTTCTAGAATAAAATCATATATTCCATATGTGCATCAATGTCAAGGCATGTCAGACAACTTAGAAAAGTCTAGTTTAGGGTGTCTGTGGATGAAATTATTGACTTACCGATACACACCAACTATTGTATTGTGTTCTATGTTTGTTTCTGTGCAGTCGGGCTGCTGAAGGAACCTCCAAAATGAGCGAAAACTTGACCAAGGACATCCAATCAGGCAAGTTACTCTCTCACAGCAGCATGCTTTCATGGCTGGAGTTGATGTAGTTAATGTTTAGATTACAGTGCCAATGACCTGAAATTGTTGTGGTTCACGAGTTCGTCCATCAGAATGCTTGAGTTAGCCTGCTTATAATAAGCATGCTTGACTTGGCAGTTGGTCGTGGTCCTGGGATGCCTATAGCAGAAATCATGTGAGCATCGACTGCTGACACCCCGTATGGTTAAGGGTTAATGTGAGCTTAGAGCTCAATATTGGCTCATGCCAAAGACAGGGCATAACCGATTTACCCCACATTTACCTCTCACTGCTGTCTGGTTAATGTGAGCTTAGAGCGACAGTGAAATGGAGGAGAAAGGGAAGGAGGTGGGATGCTTAGCTATGCCAGAGCTTGTGACGTAGAGAGAGGTAAGTAAAGTTTAGATCTCCTAGAAGCGGGGTGACAGCTGTCAGTCATCCCCATGGGCTCCTTTAAATGGCCTTTAAATCCCAGGGACTGTTTAAAAACAGGAACATCATAAAGATGACTGTAACAGGCATACTTTAAATTATTCAATAAATGGCCTTTAAATCCCTGGGATGCAATGCCTCTCTTCTTCACTATTGGTTCATGTCAAAGACAAGACATTACCTTTTTACCCTCATGTACCTCTCGCTGCTGTCTGGTGTTCATCTTTCTGATAAAACCCGGCACCCTCCTAACGTCACTCCAAACGCTCCACTGCACAGACCTCCTCTATCCCCTTTACCTTTTTTGGGCATGTTGAGCTCAACACCTTCACAATCTATTACAGCCTGCTAGATTAACTTTGTAATGACAATCTATTACAGCCTGCTAGATTAACTTCATAAGGACAATCGATTCTATATGTGGTTTATTATAAGCAGGTGCACTGCAGTAGTGAGGTCCTTCATAGCCCCTTTTATCATACGCTATGCCTTACTAATTCTAGAACCAAACATGTTCCATTGCCTTCATCCCATTCCAAATGTCACAATGAATAGTGTTCCTCATGACAGCATCTCCATGTGTTCTTAAGAACATAAAGCAGAAATGTGTTACCCTGTAACCCAATACCCTGTTGTGTTGATTATTTATGTGGAGGAGGTCATGTAGATATTGATTCTGTCTTTTTCTACAATAACTGCTCATTTCACACCATTCAAGAGTGCTGACTGTTTCTTCTACAGCTCTTCAGAGAGAACAGAAGAAAATTAAAATAATTATTGCTGTGATGGCCACTATAGTCATTGCTGGAGCGGCAGTAGGAGCAGCAGGAGGAGAACCAGGAGGAGCAGCAGCAGCAGGAGCAGTGGCAGCATCAGCAGCAGCAGCAGGAGAAATAACAAGAACAGCTGGAGGAGCAGCAGCAGAACTAACAAGAGCAGCAGGAGAAGGACAAGGAGCAGCAGCAGGAGGAGGAGCAGTAGCACTAGCAGCAGCAGCAGCAGCAGTAGGAGCTGCAGCAGGAGGAGGAGCAGTAGTAGCAGCAACAGCAGCTTTAACAGTAGCAGTAGCAGTAATAGCAGTAACAGCAGCAGTAGTAACAATAGAACAAGGAGCATCTGCAGCAGTAAGAGAAGCAGCATTTGTAGCAGTAATAGTAGTAGTAACAGTAGTAGCACTAGCAGTAGCAGCAGCAGCAGCAGCAGCAGCAGTAGCATTAGCAGTAGCAGCAGGAGTAGAAGGGGCAGGAGCAGAAATAGTAACAGTAGTAGCAGCAGCAGCAGCAGCAGTAATAGCAGGAGGAGGAACATTAGTAGCAGGAACTGCAGCATTAATAGCAGGAGGAGAGGCAGCAGCAGCAGCAGCAGGAGGAGGAGGCGGAGGATCAGTGAGAGGAGCATCAGCAGTAGCAGCAGTAGCAGTAGTAGCAGCAGCAGCAGTAGCAGCAGCAGCAGCAGGAGGAGGAGGAGCAGCAGTAGGAACATTAGTAGCAGTAGCAGAATTATTCGTATTTATATGGACACGTATTTGAAGAATAAAAGAATCAGAGGATGATGCTAATTAACAAGAGCATGATCCAGATGAGGAAGTATCTGAGTTTATTTCATGTTTTTATCTTAATTTCTCTGTCTTGTTATACACTCTACCTTTGCTTTTAATACACTGCACCTTCTTAATCTGTTATGTCTCTATAGTCTTTGCATCTGCTTAATGTGCTGTTTAGTATTAAAATATAAATGAGTGTATTAATAAACATGTGTATAAATGTTTGTACTGTACATATTTATTGTGTTTATGGATCAAATTAATGAACATGTATCCCAAATAACTATATAGTGATAGCCTACAGCCAAGATAATTATGTCAATATTTGAGTTGTATAAATCATGTTTCTGAATGCACTTTGAGTACAAACAAAGAACATAACACCAAATATTGCCAAACACTAAGTTATTGGTTATCACCGTGGTGGTCTCAGGCTGTTTGAAGTTCAGGGGAGAACAAATAAAAAGGGCTCCTACTACATAACATGGGGCCCCACCTGGGCTCAGAAAGATATGATGCATCTTGTATGAGCAAATAAACATCATCCTTGATTATGATTAGCATTATGTTATTAGGTGATTCGGATAAAAAGTATAACCACAGCTCCATGATGAAACAAATAAATGAAGTTCAACTAACCCAATATAACCTGAACTAAAGGCAGGGATGTAAGTTGGTGTTGATCTGTCATGCACTTCAGTGCCAACAATTGTCTCCACCAGGGGTCTTCAACAGGGGGTCCGCAACCCCCAGGGGGTCCGCGGGGGTACTGCAGGGGGGTCGCAAAATCTTTGGTTGATAAGACATTTTTATATATATATATTTCTAAAAAAAACAAAAAAAAAATTCAACCAATTTTTTTTCCACAAATTTAAATGTCTTCCGATTCAGAATTGTATCTATTCCCTTTAAATTTACATTGACAGAAATCCAACATATTGTAGCGAACGTATAAATTGACCGAGAAGACGTTATCTTTCAGTCCAATCGACACATTCAGCTACTCAGAGGAGCTCTCTCAAGCTGGGCACCGGTTCACTCACAGCACCTTTCATGCAAATACGACAGCACAGGCACTAGCAAATCAGATCGCGTCTAAAGAGCGCGAATATCAAAAATAAAAGATGGCAGACCAAACCAAAAAAAGAGAAATAGACACTGTACAAGGTCAAAAAATGTTAACTGTAACTGAAAAATAAGTCTGAGAGGATTTGCGAGGTGTATGAGCCCCCTAGCTAATGTTAGCATGCTACTACCTACAATCTTAACAACTTGCTAGTGGTGTGATTGGTTTGTTGACCTGTCAATCTCACTATAACATCTATGTTGTCACACAACTCCATGCGCCAGACTCCTCCTCTGTCATCCGTTTGATCGTGTCAGTCAGGAGTTATTGAAAAGAAGATACATCTCACTAATGTGGGAGGATGTGTGCCATCGACAGATGCTTGAGGATTCACTATTACTATTGCAAGTCAACCGTTGTGTTGCCTTGGTCCCAGCATGACGTTAAGTAACAGCAATGGAGCAGAAATATTTCGGCCCCAGCGGCTGTATTTTACGGCTTGCTGTAGTTCTATATCTGACCACAAATTTACATTGGACGATAGTGGGGGGCGCTGTGGAGTTTCTTTGGGCAGAGGCGTCTTCTGCCCCACATGAAACACACTATCCTAATTGTAGCAGAAGAGGCAAGCTATGAGCAGGGTGAACCATACCCAATCATTGTATACTGATGAACTTGTTTCACTACTTTTAAGGAGGTTATTGAACAAACATCAATTGCTCAAATGTTTATTTAAGGATTTATGTTTTGGTGGGGCACTGCAACATTCACTGTCCCCATACGGACAAGCTGCGGCTGACTGTTACAGTCTTAGACATTAATTCATTTTAAAGGCCTGCTCATTTTGACTGGAGACACAACAAATGTAACTGTGTTAAAAAAAAATATTAATCTTACCTTAATGCATTGTATTCGTTCAAGTACGGTGAAGAATTCCATGAATCCTCATGCTTTTACGATGCCAAAAAAAAAAACATTGAAGAAGGTAGTTTCATTTTTTTCATTAAAGAAGGAACACAGTATAAGGGTGAACGGAAAGGAAGGTGTGCACTGAAGCAGGGAAAGGACAGTTTGACTCATGGATGTTGTGGTGCAGTTTACCACTAGGTGGCGCCTGCAGCTCACTGGAGAGAGGGATTCATGGGCTTAAGTTTGATGTTAACTTGCGCATTTACAAACAGACAAATAAACAAAATGTATTGATAAATGATACAAAAATTAAACACGTCAAATTGAGACTATTTGCGCATTTCAGTTACCCTCTTTTCTTTTATTCAATACAGCATGACATATCACCATCACCACTAGTCACAAGGCACTATAGACATCTGATTTCATATCATTTGTGACTATGATTAACTTGTCTAACAAACCAAGGAGCAGTAGGTTACATATTGTGAATATTTTACCTATTTTATGTTTAATCAATGTCAACACAGGCATACCCAAAGGGGGGGAGGGGGGGGGGGGGGGTGATGTACAATTCACAATTGCATTTTGCAAATGTGTATGTCACTCAATGTGCAGATGTGCTGTATGACACTAAGGAATCTACATTCTACTTTCAGATGAAAATAATTAGAGGTGTTCTGCCATACAAGCCATGCTATAACAAATTAGGTCAACACAGATGCATATCAAATATAGCATATTTATTACGAGCTTCAATTGAATACATGCCACTCAGTTAGGGAAGAGTATAATGAAGACTGCATACAAAAGATAAAATGGCTGGCCTACCAGATTTCTCTTACAGTATCTGTTTCTCTGGTGGATTCCTGTGGTAGTCCAGGCACGCACAGACTCATACAAACACATACAAAATCTCATTCACATTTACTTTACCATTAACAATAAATAGAACATTGAAATTGTTAAAATCTTGCAATTTTGTATTAAAAATATACAATAAATTGAATTCACTCAAGATTATAGGTCATTGGTGTTAATGCTGAACAAATCACTATTCTGAAATAATGCACATATTGATGTACAGTAATACTCTTTCATATTGTAATATTTTTTAATCTTTTGCACATTTGTTCACTTTTAAGCATGCCCCTTGTGCACCCTCCTATGTTTACATAATACAGTATTAGGCTACTTTCTTTTTAATGCCCCTTTATGTGTTATTAACGTCAGACCAAGTTTGTGTTGGTCAACTGCTTTCTGCTGCCTCAAGATTGCAATCCCTCAACGTGACTCAACAAACTGAAGGGCGCTCATGCGCAAGTGCATTTGCTATTTAAACAATGAGGGCGCTGAATGAGGAAATGACAACTGCGTCGGACTGACTAGAAAAAGACACTCGCCTTGCGCTTGGCCTCTTTGTACCAAGGAACCCTGGCTCTGGGAGAGGACTGGACTGGACTTACTCTCTATCCATGCTACTGGAATACAGGCAGTCTTAACCACTGTGAAGCCTTAATGGTTTTGTTACCTCAACCATTTCATCAACCATTGTGTGGTTTTATATAAAGAGCTGAACACTGGAACTGCTGGGCAAGCTAAAGCTACGATGGAGATCCGTAAGAAAATTACCTTCACCTCAGCTCCAAATTGCAATATATGTGTTATGTCTTTTTGCCGTTGATTTTTTTCTATTAGTTGTACACAGAAAATATGTTTAAGTCCATGTTTTATTGTTTGGGTACTTTCCACAGAAGCCAATCTGAACCTGTATTACAGGTTTTTTGTTTACAGAAATGCAAAAACACTGTGTGCCAAGGGTGTAGCAGTACTAGCAGTACTGCAGCACATATGGAGCAGAGTGTATTGCCAAGACAGTATTTCAGAGCAGAACACATCATACACACTATTTTATAGTAGGCTATGTCACAAACTTGACTCTTTTCACCTGAAAAGACCGTATGATCATACCCAGCATTTTAAGGTCTAAAAACTGTTTCTTAGAAAGTGAACCAAAAACATATTTGATTAAAATTGAAAATGGAGTCAGAGGCTTTAGAGGTCAAAGGTGAAATCCCCCCTTCTCTTCGCTTCACACTCCTGCCAGAATGGAGTCTGAATCGCTGACTTAGGAGAGAGACTTTGAACACAGACACAAACACGTACGCTTATATGTCTGTCCATAGAATTTGGATGAATAATGTCCACACATTCAGTTAACCACCCTTTCCATACTGCTATGGACATTTCAACAAAGTGAAAGTTGCCGTGAGGTGCTGAGTCCTCATGGTTGTTACACGGTTTTCATAGAACAGACAATTGTCACTGTTCACCTCGTTTATGATGATAACCATCCATGGCATGTAGTGTGGTACCCACTATTTCATGTTACTTACTCTCTACCCTGTTCCCATATAAAACCCTGGTTACTTCACACAAACTGTTACTCACACTTTCTCACTCATCACTCCTGGACTGCTGCTCGTATGCAGAAGTGTGTGCCGTCGAGGAGCAGTATATCTCCAGGGAGAAGGGAATTTTTTTGTTGGATGTTAATAATATGTGTTGTGTGTGTAAATATCTTAATATATGGCCTAGGGTGCATTGGTTTAACTTGGTAGTGGTCTTATGTGTATGTTAATGGCACTTTGTTGTGGCTGTGTTGGCTTTTTTATATGGGTTTGGGTGAATTGGCTTAATTTGGTGTTGGTATGAAGTATGTGTTAATGCCATTCATTGTTTGTCTTTGGGACTAAAACCATATTTGCAAATTATTGGATTGGAAAAATTGGATTCTGGCTTTTTTTTATAAAAAATGCATAAAATAGGTCGACTTCGTAACTCACATTTCCACAATTCATGAACATTGTCATCCTTTTCAATATTATGTATAATGTATATTGTAATAACATTTACTTTACTAATATTAAAATGTTTTCTATTGGTGATCACTTTGGATCACCATGCAGAGTGTGTTTGTGTGCATGTGTGTGCATGTGCGTTAGGTGAAAATCATTCTATCAGTGAATCTATGTTCTTTTATATCAGTGTGTGTGTGTATCAGCTTTTTTTAGCAAAGTTCAAATGAAATTAATTGAACATTGTCAAATAACACTTTCAATAAGTTATTTAATTTACATTAAAAATATTGAACAGCATGCGTTACAGCTGTTTGCATATAGTGCATTCCTTGACAATCCAGTGACCTGGTAAAAGCACTTCATCTGCTAGTCAAGAGGAGAGAATAACTTGTGTTTGGCCAGGCCATGACTTCATTTTATACATTTTAGTTTCTGCAAAATCAACTTATTATAATTATTAAAAAAATGTTTGAGGTATTTTTTACATCAGTCTGCATGCATTTCTAAGTAACATTATTTGTTGTGCACTGATCCCTTAGGAACACGGAGCAGAAGCCTTACTCCACCTCCCAATAGTGAGTAGATTTTATTTAGAATTCATGTTCATATTTGACATTAATGATAAAACCTGCTGATTTATGGTGGGAATCAGACCAAAGACATTTTGTGCACATCATACTTTCAGTTTGTGGCACAACATTTGATGGCACGGAATGGTTATAGTATAGCACATTCTACTTTTTAAGCCACAAAAGTTATATTGACCTAAGACATTTAACAGAATTGCTCTTGCCTATAAGATTAGTAAATTTTTATCCACAAAGTGAGAAATGCCTTCACAAAATGTAATGCACATCAGTCATTTTAGTGCATGACATGAATCACACAGGTTTTTTTCTGTGAATGAAAGAATGTACTCTCTTCATAATGTTGTGGATGCTGACATTCTTGGTTTGGTTTAAAAATAATGAATGCCTGCTATGCTGCCCCATATCAAAATACAGTGTTATGTTTTATCATTTCCAGGCTTAGACACGGATCAAGCATCATGTGCACACAAAGAAAAAGACAATACAATACAGTTTTGAATCTACAAGATACTACCTAATTCTAGAACCAAACATGTTCCAAATTATATGAGACTTCTTAAGAACATTAAGCAGAGTAGATGTTGTTACCCTGTAACCCAATACTAATCTGTTTTGCTTATTTGGAAGAGGTCAAGTAAATATACGTAGGTTCTGTCTTTATCTACAATTACTGCTCATTTCACACCACTCAAGAGTTTTGACTGTTTCCTCCACAGTGTCTCCTCTAAATGTCGTGCTGCTGGGTAGAACTGGTTCTGGAAAGAGTGCCTCAGCAAACACCATCCTGGGGAGGAAAGAATTTAGAGAGGACGTCTCATTTAAATCTGTGACTGTAACGTGCAGTAATCAACATACTGAAGTGAATGGTAGAGAAATAAAAGTGATTGATACTCCAGGATTATTTGATACAGAAAAGCCTATGGAAGAGCTGAGTAATGAGATGGAGAAGTGTGTTGAGATGTTTCTCCCTGGGGCTCATGCCTTCCTGCTGGTGATCAGATTAGGTGTGAGGTTCACAGAGGAGGAGAGGAATGTTGTGAAGTGGATCCAGGAGAACTTTGGTGAAGGGGCGCTGAAGTACACTATAGTGCTCCTCACTCATGGGGATGTGCTGGAGGGGAAATCAGTGGAAGCTTTTCTGCTCGAAAATCCTGATCTCTCATCTCTTACTGGACATGTTGGGGGTAGATATTACGTCTTCAACAATAAGACTAACGACAGGGCTCAGGTTAGAGAGCTAAAGGATAAAATTGAGGCCATGGTGGGGGAGAATGAGGGAACATACTACACCAGTGAGATGTACAAGGAGGCGCAGAGAAAAATAAGAGAAAAGGAGGAAAGGGAAAGACAAGAGGAAATTAACGAAGGAGCATTCGCATTCGTAGCCGCAGCGGCAGCAGCAGTAGCAGGAGTAGCAGTAGGAGCAGTAGGAGGAGTAGTAGGAACTGCAGTTGTGCTTATGAGATTTCTTCGATGAAAATAAGAATCAGAGAATGACGCAAATTAACAAGAGCATGATCCAGATGAGGGAGCATCTGAAATTATTTTATGTTTTTATCTTTTAATTCAAGGGTCTCTTTTATATCATTAACTCTAGATTTTCTTTTAATGCACTGTACCTTTTTAATCTATTTTGTCTCTATGTTCTTTGTATCTGCATAATGTGCTGTTTAATGTCATTATAGATATGAGTACATTCATAGATATGTGTATAAATATATCTTTGTACTGTACATATTTATTGTGTTTATGTTCATATAATGTAAAGAAGGGCCTTGCACACACCAAATCAGGAATGTTTAAATATTTACACATCTTATCAAAGAAAAGATCTATCCACATTTCATCTATCCCAATATAACTCTATAGCTATGTTTCTAGTGTTCAACCAAGATAATTATTTTTAAGGTTTTCTCACGTGTAGTGGTTGTGAAAATGGTGTTTTTGCATGCTCTTTGAGTGTAAACATAGACCGTTGCACCAAAGGTTGCCAACACTAAGTTATTGGTTATTACCGTGGTGGACTGAAGGGCAGGGTAGAACAAATAAAAAGGGCTCCTGGGCTCAGACAGATATGTATGAGCAAATAGCCTTCATCCTTGATAAAGATTAGCATTACTTTATTAGGTGATCAAGATTAAAAGTATAACCACATCTCCATGATACAAATGCAAACAGGGAACTACAAATATAATTCACAAACAAATAACATTCAGGGTTTAGCATCTGTGTGATTACTGTAACAGGCCTGTGAGGCAGAGTGGTGAAGTGCAGGGGCGGAGCATCTGTGTGATTGAAACACCCAGAGAGCACTTTTGCACTTGCTGCTTCGTTTATATTCACACTTCTTTAACTTCTCCCCAGGTGTTGTTTCTCATGCGTAGTTGCCTATACTGTTCTTAGGTCTTTAATTTATGTGCCAGGACACATATTGTGTGAGTTAATATCTAAGGATTCAGAACAATATGATTTGCCCATAAGCATGTTGTATCGTATGATATAAAACCCATGCTGTATGTTAACAATATTTAGCCCAGAACGTTCTCGTATGTCACACTGTGAATTAGTCAACCTTGGGAAATATTAAAACTCATGTCCAGCAGGGGTGGCTTTTAAATAAAAGTTTTTAACTAATAATACAAAATAAAAAAGCTTTAATCTTTGTCACACTCCAACAAAATTGATAACCCATTTTTGAGCAAGAGACACAACAGAGAAAAAAGAGGGTGTGTCCACAACCCAAAGGTGAACAGAGGTTAGTTTGTGTCTGTCCTGCTCTGCGACATTTTCTGTCATGCACTTCAGTGCCAACAAATTGTCTTCTCCTTCAATGAAGAGGAGCAGTTACCAGGAAAGTGATTATGACTCACAACATTCCATTGGAATTTCCATAGACCCACACATGATGTTTTAGATTGTACCTGCCATCAGTCACTTAGTGTTAAAACAGACATATTTGTGTGTGTGATCCCAGTGCTTTATTATTGTTACAGATAATGAAAAAGGGAGGGAACACAACAAGAGGAGAAGGAAGAATCATGTGCTTGAAAAGAGTTATGGAAGTAAAGGCCCTTAAAAACAACAACAGCGTTTGGGAGACATTTGCAGGGATGATTCCCCTTTGACAGGAGAAAACTCTGGTAAATGACCATAGCCACTTAGCCAGTTTGATTCAATACACTCTAATAGATATGCTCTTTCTGAGGGAAAAGCCAATATAACTGTAAAACCTTTTGGTAACAAGGATGCCTAGCCTTATGGAGGAGAAATGTATCACTGATTATATTCACAAGCAATAGAACACAGATACAAATATTATTCATGTACCTTTCCCATTATTCCAACATCCATCTATTTGTCTTATTTTTTACACTTCAGTCTGGACTGCTGTTCAGGTAGAATCCTTCTCTGTAATGAGATGCAAGGTTCCACCTAGTGGTGTTTTATCTGAACTGCACCACTAGAGGCAATTTGCCCTGTCCCTGCTGCCTCCTTTCCAGTAGTGGGGAAACATGTGCACCATCATACGCCAATATTGATATGGCAGCATGGAAGAAATCAGCATCTAGAGGAGATTTTAAATCTATAAACATGCATGCACCGTCATACGCCAATATTGATATGGCAGCATGGAAGAATTCAACATCTAGAGGAGGTTTTAAATCTACAGGCACGCATGACCTCTAGTACAAGACCTCGTACCACTCAAACCATACTCATAAGGGAGGAGTGAAATCACATCTTATTGGCTTCAGAAGAATCTACTCTTTTAAGGAAGTCACTGAAATAGCTAGAAGAACTTTGTTTAAGGTCATGAGATTAAGGGTGTTATGGTCTATAGAAGCAGAAAACATGTGCACAGTCATATAATGTTGACTTGGCAGCATGGAATAACTCAGCACCTAGAGGAGATTTAAAATCTGCTGACATGGATGCCCTCTTTATTTAAGGTCTTGAGAATACTGTAACACAACCACTCAAAACTGATTTAGCTTGTATCAAGTGACACAACCAATATAAGCCAGTTTAGTGAGCAAACAGGTTGTTGAAGGTGGGAAGGAGAAAGTCTTAGAATGGATAGAAGAAACAATTTGAGAGGAAGTGTGTGTATTCAAGGTGGGCGAAGAGGAGGAAGAGGAGGAGGGCAAAAAAGAGGAGAGGAAAAATTGTGTTTAAGCGATCGAGAAAAACTGTAAGGGGTTATGCCCGTACATTTTTTAGGTCTGTAGAAGCAGCAGTCAGGCAATCTTTTGGTCACCCTGAAATTAGAATGACATGAGGCCAAACAACTCAATCAATTTGTAAATATATAATTCATCATCACATTTAAATGCAGCAAATAAAAGGACAAATGCTCCTAGAAAAAGTGTGAGCGCGCCTAGGTGTTTGTGTGTGTGTGTGTGTGTGCATGTGTATGTGTTTGTGTGTGTGCGTGTGCGTGTGCGTGTGCGTGTGCGTGTGCGTGTGCGTGTGCGTGTGCGTGTGCGCGTGCGCGTGTGCGTGTGTGTGTGTGTGTACGTGTGTGTACGTGTGTGTACGTGTGTGTGAGCATGGACCAAGGTATCCATTTCAAATTGGTGTGGCCCATCAGCACACCAGCCCACAATCTCCAGCCCAGAGTGAGATGGCAAACGTTGGCCTGCAGGGGGCTACGAGCTGAGAAGGTCTTGGTTGAAGACGTTTCCAATCAGTAATAATGCCCTCCTCATACAAATAGAAAAATAGAATCTCCACTTACCGAAACTGTTACATGTGTTATGTTGCTATTACACATTACATGTGTACACAAGACATTTTCAAAAACTCAAGCAACATGACATATTGGTAATTTAATAACCCATA
Organism: Sprattus sprattus; assembly: GCF_963457725.1. Lineage (NCBI taxonomy): Eukaryota > Metazoa > Chordata > Actinopteri > Clupeiformes > Clupeidae > Sprattus > Sprattus sprattus. The sequence goes on along the minus strand of NW_027666722.1, from coordinate 38,005 downwards.
AACATTCTGATTTAGTACATCATTCTTTTGATTTTTCTATCAAAAGCACATACCCAGTAAACTGACCTGATCTTAATCTTATGGGAATCAACCAGAAGTGTGTAATTCAAAACTTCAAGACAGATTTCAGCCAAAGCCTGTGCTGTTCTGACACAGCAGACTAACATGGACACCAAATCTGTGATGCAAACAGAAAATGAGCAAATTCAGAATTTGTTATGGATGTGAAAACCATATTTATAGTTTTTTAAAGAAAAAAAAACTTAAAATGACACTTTTCTGCCCTCAAGTCACCACTGACCACACTCAGCAGGAATTATTATAATTTGGCAAAATTAATATCTGTTGGATTATATTAGGTCTACCGTTGTGTTGCCTTGGGCCCAGCAAGACGTCAACAGCAATGGAGCTGATGTACTTCTGCAACAACGGCTGTCTATTATGGTTCACTGTAGTTCCATATCTGACCACAGATTGACATTGGGAAATTGTGGGGGGCGCTGTGGAGTTCCTGTGTGCAGAGGCATCTTCTGCCCCACATGAAACCTACTATCCTCAGTGTAGCAGAAGAGGCAAGCTATGAGCAGGGTAAACTATACCCAATCGTTGTATACTGATAAACATAACACTAAAGAGACAAAAGCTTCACTACTATTAAGGATGTAATTGAACAAACAATAATTGATCAACCATGTATTTTGAGGATCAATGTTTTAAGAGGACTGGTAATTTTGACTTGAGACACAATACATGTTACAGTGTTTAAAAAAGTTATCAGTCTTTCTTTAATTTATTTTATCAATTCAAGTAAGTAGGGTAAAGGATGCCATGAATCATTGTGAGTTTAAGATACAAGAAAATGTTTTCATTACGTAAAGACTGCACTGAAGCAGGGAAAGGACAGTTTGACTCATGGGTGTAGTGGTGCAGTTCACCACTAGGTGGCGTCGGTAGCTCACTGGAGAGAGGGATTCCATGTGAAGAGGCAGCCCTGACAAGTGGGGTCATGGACTTCAGTTTGAGGGTAACTTCTGGCTCATTTACAAACAAACAAACAAACAAAACGTGTTGTTGTATGATGAATACAAATTTTAACCCAACAGAAAATAAAGCCAGACTGTAGCTATATTACATCACTTAAAGCAACACAACGGATCAATAGCTATTCGCGAACGGCATGCTAGCAGCTAAAACTAACAAAATCTCTTGAAATGTGCATGTGACTTTGACATTATGACAAACTAGTTACTCAACGACTGTCCTTACACAGTCAAACATCAAGCAAGTGCAATACAAGACAAAGCAAGACGGCAAATAAGCTACTTACTAGATCTGCAGAAAGTCAACAAGTCAGGGTGGCGGGCTGCGGCAGGCAAAACTACAGAACGCAGTTATATGCCTAAGGACCCTTGTATTGCAATGGCACGGAGGCGATTCTCCATATTACAGTTTTTCTCCATTGCTTTGGGTAATTTCACGAAACAGAAATGACATTCTCAAAACTCTTAGTGCATTTGGCAAAATAGCCTATGGTTCAGCACAACTACATAGATCACCTTCAAAAGGTCATGTCTCACCCAAAACAGTTAACTTAAGCTTCAAAACCAAATCATTTTCTCATATAAATAGTCAGTGCCCCCAAAATAAGCTAGATGGTTTAGCAAAACACTATGGCACACCTGCAAAAGGTCATATCTCTCCCGAAACATGCAACTCATCAGTCAAAACGTATTCCTTTTCTCATACAAATAGTCAGTGCCCCCAAAATGAAAAGTACCTTTGGCATTGCTTAAACACTGCAGGTCAAAACATTTAGATGTTTTGTCAGTATGGCAGTGGACCATAGAAATGTCCCTCATGTGCATATTTCAATCTTGGCTTAGTCCTTTGACACTGAATGGTTACTGTAGTAGATGTTTTCTTTTCAGAATACTATGTGTATCAAACAGAAAAACGATGAATTCAAGAGAAGCCAACAAGGTTTCACATCACATACTGTATTGCACTCATACTGCCATGAAAAATTGTTACAATAATTGCCAAACAGAAACAGAAAATGTGTACAGTACCAATATACTGTCAAACAATAAGTACATCAAAACTAAAATGATGTATAGCCTTCACTCCTATAACAACACATACAGTAGGAAAGTAAAGCAAAGCTGGAGTTGAGTTTTCGTCCTCACTCTCCTACTCATCCTCGCGCTCATGTCTGTCTAGCCACAGATCTTCATCAACATCACATCTGATGTTCTCTCTTGCTATGCAATGGGGGTAGAATTGGCGTGCATGCCGCAACCATCCCTTACACTGATCTGCTGTGACATCGACACAAGCAGCATCCATTGCCTGGAGAAGGGACCTCTGGTTTAGAGCCCGATGCTCGTAGAACCCCCAACCTCCATGCAGAAAAAAACTCCTCGATAAGATTGAGGTATGGGGAGTTAGGTGATTAGAGCACTATCTGCATCCTTGGATGGGCAGCGAACCACGCCCTGATGAGGGGGCCTCAGTGGAAGCTAACTTTGACCCACACAATGACAAATGTAGGCAAGTGAGGCCCTACCCAACACCCCTCATGTAGAGGGAAAAGATCAGAGTGCAGGCGGTCCAAGAACACCAGGAGCTTCTGGGTGTTGTATGGGCCAAGACTGGGAATGTGGGTGACTACACCATTCTCTGAAATGGCAGCACACATGGTGATGTTGCCCCCGCGCTGGGACATCCACCCTTGCTCCTCTTCCTCTTCTTCTTCCTCCTCTTCCTCGAACAGGCATTTGCCATAGGTGCTTCCATGTTCATAAATTGTACAGAACTTGGTCAAGCTCTAGATATTTGATGGAAGCATTTATACTCCTGGATAGGACCTGTCAGCTAACTAAACTTACTGTGTGATCGGTGATCAGATGTGTGAATCACCCCCTTGATTAGTAAAGTTCTAGTTGCACCTGAAAATTAAGCTGATGATCCAAGAGATCCATATTACAGTATATATATATGATGTTTTTCATGGTATAATGTGCCTGAAGGATTTTGACAATGGAGTGAACTATTGTGCAGGTGATGACGTACACAAGGAAATTACGCCAACATGTTTTGCAGAGAACGACGACTTGACTGAGAAGCAACAGTCAGTTTTGACCAGCAAGATATATTCAATTGGTAATTGGGCTAACTGAAGGCAACTGAACTTAGCCATTTCAAAGTTGTGCTAAATCATTTGAAATATGTGCTAATGTAATTGCAATTTGATTAAAGGAATGAGAAATTCCAATCTGTTGTGAACAAGTGCCCAGTGGTTTTGAGGTTTGCACGTGTTGTTTTGAGAATGTAATTTCTGTTTCGTGAAATTACTCAAATCAATGGAGAAAAACTGTAAAAGTCATTGTAGCGACCCAATTTTTTTTAAGCTGTTATTTTAAGGTTAAACTGCTTATCCTAACCCTAATTCTGAAGTATAATTGTTGCATAATGGGGCTTTAAAGGCAGGGGCGCAAACGGACATCGTAGACCTATATGCTACTAGAGCCTACTAGTCACGATAAACGTTATTGATAACGTATAGTTAACGTTAATAGTAGTCAAAGACTCTTATTAAAGATCTTACTCATTCTCGTGGTTGAAAGTCGGTAACAAAACAGAGACAAATAGCAACACGGTCAAGCAATGTCATTTATTTCCTAAAATACGTTTCACGAATCCAACTTGCATTTGTATTCAAAGTTTACACTTTAATCTACCAAAGTACTCACTGTTTAACAATACAACTGCCATGTGGCCATACACGTCACCTCACCTGGTGAATGAGACGCGCTCGACGAGCATTGCATCATTACTAGCATTTGTATTCAAAGTTTACACTTTAATCTCCCAAAGTACTCACCGTTTAACAATACAACTTCCACAAGTTACAGATTATCTTTGACAACATTGGCGCACACATGTGATTGACAACACTGGCGCAACCATGTGACATCACACAGGGGGTTGTGGTCAGCATTACACAGTAAATTGACCGCAAAAATCAAGAGGACAAAAAATGACATACGATTAGATTAGATAAGAGTCAACTTTATTGTCATTGCACAGAGTACAAGTACAGAGACAACTAAATTTAACCAGAAGTGGAGATAGCAGAAGAATATTCTGCATATGTATAGTGGTAATATAAAAATAAATAGATGGGATGTATAGTAGAACACCTCAGCAACAATACAATGGCAGTAAAAGTAATGTAGTAAAAAAGTGTTTTATTAAAATGAATGAATAAATACTCTAGAACACCTCAGCAATTATACAATGGCAGTAAAAGCAATGTAGTAAAAATGTGTCCGTTCGCGCCCCTGCCTCTAAGTGATGCAATGCGCAGGGGCGGCTTTTCCTACAGGCGGTTTAGGCAGCCGCCTAGAGCGCCATCTAGAGGGGGAGCGCCAAATACTGCGCCCGAAAAAATTATAATTATTTTTTTTTCCCGGGCGCATATTTGGAGATAAAAATCTAACATTAGGGTAAAATGAGCCAAAAATCGAAAACGGAAGGGGTACGTACCTCCTTGGTTTCGTCAGAACATGCTAGTACAGTAACGGCGCGAATCCATACCAGCGACGTGACCAAATTCCATCGCTTTGAGTGGGCGTGGTGTAGCGTGTGGAAATAGCATACAGTCCTACAATTTTCAAACCGTCAAAGACGACACCAAACAATCTCATTGGCCGCTGCCAGGAAAAATCGCTCCTCATTTGCATAAGTTTCACCATGTTCGAATTTTCAGCAGTCGCGTCGCCCAGATCGCTGGTCTACGTCACAATGGACTGGCTCCCGTTGAAATGCATGGGGTTTAGAAATCGCGTCGCTCATATCGCTGGTATGGATTCGCACCGTAAGGCGTTTGGTTAGAGTGTGTGTGTGTTCAAGAATCAAGAATCAAGAACGTAATAATGAAGAGGCAAAAGCCATCTGGGGCGCAATTTAAGACAAAAAGAAACGAAGAAGAAGAGAAACGTGCCAATGAGAAAGGTAAATCCTTAAATCCTGTTCTTAGCCTAGAATGAATTCCAGATGAGAAAACGTCCATGAATAGTGGAGTTTAGAAGAAAAGATATAGCCTACATTATCATTGAAAGTTTCCCTACTCCCTGTCACATAGTTCTTTAAAGATTTTACAAAGGCAGGTGTATAAAAAATTATATGTCCATGTATTCTACATTATACAAAATAGAAATGATTAAAATAGGGGCGCACATATAAAGCCAATAGCCAGTGCAACAACACTACGAATATCTAACTCGTTGCATAGCACACCCATTAAGGAAGACAAACACGGCAACTTGTCAACAAGTGAGGGATACTGGTCAAAATCCAAGTTTTGTAAGGCTAGCTAGCCAATGACTTGTGACGTTACTTGTTTTTGCCATTCAGTCTAAACATCAGTTCAAGGTCAGCTGTAGGCTACCCAGGAGTGAAGCTCGCCTAGAGCGCCAAATGTGCTAGGGCCGCCCCTGGCAATGCGCCTCGAGCGCGTCTCATTCACAAAGTGAGGCGACTCGCCCAGGCGACATGCCTCAGATCGCTTCCTAGTTCTTACCTGAATCAATGGCTTGACGTGTGTTCTACAATCCAAAAAAGATTGTCTGCCAACGGAGAGGATTTTTGTGCCTTATTTTAACAAAGAAATGAAAAGACATGAAATATCAAACTATGTTAAGTGACACGTTGACACAGTCACTTCTCGTGCCATCCCAAAAATAAACTACTGCCCGGATACGGCAGCGCAATAAGTCCAAAACAATCATCCCTTAAAGCTTCAGGCACCTACAGCCGCGGAAAAAATTAAGAGACCACTTCAAAATTATCAGTTTCTCTGGTTTTACTATTTATTGGTATGTGTTAAAGTAAAATGTACATTTTTTGTACATTTCATGTTCCTCAACTCTGAGAAGTGTTTTTTCCAGCAGGGCAATGCTCCATGCCACACAGCCAGGCCAGTAAAGCTATGGATGGAGTATCACCAGATCAGGACCCTGTCATGGCCAGCCCAATTTCGAGACCTGAATCCCATAAAAAAAACTCTGAAATGTGATCAAGAGGAAGATGGATGGTCACAAGCCATGAAAAGAAGCCGAGCTGCTTGAATTCTTGCGCCAGGAGTAGCATAAAGTCACCCAACGGCAATGTGAAAGACTGGTGGAGAGCATGCCAAGACACATGAAAGTTGTGATTTTAAATCAAGGTTATTCCACCAAATATTGATTTCTGAACTCTTCCTAAGTTAAAGCATTAGTATTGTGTAGTTTAAAAATGAATATGAGCTTGTTTTCTTTGCATTATTCGAGATCTGAAGACACTGCATCTTTTTTGCTATTTTGACCAATTGTCATTTTTCTGCAGATTGATCTAAATGACAATATTTTTATTTGAAATTTGGTAGGAATGTTGCCAGTAGGTTATAGAATAAAACTAAAATGTACATTTTACTTTAACACATACCAATAAATAGTAAAACCAGAGAAACTGATAATTTTGAAGTGGTCTCTTAATTTTTTCCGCGGCTGTATATTAAGTTAACCATTTATGCATTAAATAGGCCAATGGCATCCAGTCAGTGAGGTGAGCGAGCAAGGAACAAAAGTAGTGGCCATACACGTCCAAAAGCACAATCGCCAGGTAACTAAAAAATGTGAGATAATGAAGAGGTGTGAAGAGGAGAGCAAGATGTAACATTGCTTGGACATGATGAATGTGCTCTTAGTCTGAACAGGTCTTGAGCTTGTAAATGCCAGATAGTTATAGATCATTGAAAGAGAGGAGGATGATTCTGTTGTATAAGTACGTTGGGCACGAGCTGTATATATGTATTTATTTGAATAATATTGTATTCAAATAATGATTATTAGTGTTTCTCTATTTTTATTACATAGACGAAGGACACTATGGCACTCAGTATCAAATAGTATCTAAACCCTCATAACTTTGGGTTGCAGTAGCTGTTACCAAGTTAATTATGCCCCTCCCCAATTCTACTTAGCCTTGGGTTTTGCATAATGTGTATGCAGTTAATCTATTTTGACACCAATAAACTATTACAGTTTTTCACTATTGTTAAAAAGTATAAAGCGAAAATTCGGCACAATCTGCACAACCTTCACGTCATGTATCAATCGCTCGCCCCAAGTGGGAAATACTTAAGATTCCCTTATCTACATTAGAGTCCGATTTTCCTTGTGAACACACTGATGTCAATTACACATCACGTTGTTGTCAAAACAGTGTACACAAAGTTCTGTTGTTGCACACAATTTTCAAGTAAAATCTCAAAGCATCAACCTGCAAACCACAAATAGTCAAATCTCTAAACTTTCAGGTCTTTTGACCAATTTGCAGTGAGGACTGCACCATAAAAGTGTCTTGAGCCTTATTGAAAACTTTGAAAAGATCCACAACCAGAGAAGGAGAGGGGTAAGAGTGAGAGGAGGAAGAAGAGGAGGACAAGAAGGAGGAGGAGTAGGAGGTTGAAGAGTAGGAGGACAGAGAGAAGGAAGAGGAGGACAAGGAGGAGGAACAGAATGAGGACAAGGTGAAGAAGGAGGAGGATCAGGAGAAAGGAGAAGGAGAATGGTCATCTCTAATGAGATTTGGGCCGCTGTGGTAGACCATGTTTTCATGGTTTTTCATTAGAACCTTCAGGATGGAGAACAAGTACGAAATCTGTTTGCCTTGTGTACTGCAATACTGCATATCAATATAATATACGTAGTGTGCTCACAGTATTTGTATTTTGCAGGACTGAAAGAGAACCACACTGTGGAGGAAGAAAACACACTTTCAATATTTTTTTAAAGCAAAGTAGCATTTTCCAGGAGATATAAAGGGTTTTGCATTTTCAGTTAGTTGCTTTGGGATTTGTGGGATTTGTGAGTATGGGGTAACAGCAGTATTGGAAGAGCTTCAATGGTTGGATGATGAGAAAGATTGAAATAGAGAGTCTGGTAGAATCAGAAGGCAGCAAAAGTCACGGAAGAGTATGGAGAGGTCACCGATTATTTATCTTCTAACTTTCGATTGGGAAGTGTTATTAGTTCCAAATTTGTTAAGGTGATGGCATACCCTTGGGGGCACACAATTAAATGACAAAACTGGCCCGTTCAATTCATTTTCCCACTTACATCCACAGTAATCTAGATCTAAAAGGAAAAAAAAATTAGGGAGCGCCTTCATTTTGGGAAGGTTATCAACATCTTTCTAAATTCTTAGATAACAAATATGGTACTCTAAAGGTATTTTATCATAGCTTGAGGGGTACTCTGTAACATCAAATTGAAATTTGCCACCATACTATGCCCGAGACTCAAAAGTAGGCCTTTACATTTGGGCATGGAATTTTAGATAGAATATCCCAAAAAACATCAAAATTCTAACAGAGTTTAAGAGGTTAAAGTAAAATGATTGCAACAAATTTAAAAGATTAGACAGACACAGAGCTCAAATAACTTGCTTAAGTTTGACTCACAGAATCGTAGTGTATTTTTAGCTTGGTGTCGCCCTCGCACATCTTTTCAAAGTTCGCACTTCCCACAGAGCTTTATGCACGATATCAGCCTCCCCAGTACATAACGATTTTCCTCCGTCTGTTTGTTGTGTTCAAAAATGTTCAGCTGATATGCACTATCTAGCTGTGCCATAATGTTGACCTGCCCCAATTTCATATGAATTGATATGGGTTTTTCAGCTTTCTGCCAGATGCTCCAGGTCTTTGAATCCATCCGTTGTCCAAACTGAGTCTGCATTAGTACCAATTCCAAAAAGACGGCATGGGAAGCAGAACAGAGCTCGTTTTGATGTGCTAGCAGTAAGCCATGTCTTTCTGTACCATTCCGTCTTGAAAGTTGAAGTCGCTCTCTCAACAGGCTGCAGTCTGACTGGCCAAAAACTTTTAATTTCGAATTTCTCTTCCAACGAAAATGTATTAAATTACACCCTCAACAAATAGTCTACATTATTCATTGTAGTCTGAATTAAAACACTTCCCAAATTCTCGAAAGCTAGCGATAGCTAACTAGCAGTAATGTTACTGGCATTGGTGTGTCTGATATGATCTTTGACTTAGTCTCGGGCTACAGTTCTCGTGGGTTTTGCATTATTCGAGTCTAGTTGCCAAGCAGATTACATGGGGCAAATTTGAAACTGCCCTAAGGCTCAATGTAAACTTTGGCCTGTGTGGTTCACGCTCATTGGTGTTTCCATGGTAACGGTGGGACAGCGTGGGCCTTTGCCCCACAGGAAACCGGAAACGTTGCACACACCATACACATACAGCATCGGAAAAAATTAAGAGACCGCTTTAAAATTAAATGTTTCTCTGGTTTTACTATTTATTGGTATGAGTTAAAGTAAAGTTAACATTTTAGTTTTATTCTATAAATTACTGACAACATTTCTACCAAATTTCAAATACAAATATTGTCATTTAGAGCATTTATTTGCAGAAAAATGAAAATTGGTCAAAATAGCTAAATAAATGGAATGTTTTCAGATCTCGAATAATGCAAAGAAAACATGTTCATATAGATTCTTAAACTACACAATACTAATGCTTTAACTTAGGAAGAGATCAGAAATCAATATCTGGAAACACCGCATCTTTTTTGTTATTTTGACCAATTGTAATTTTTCTGCAAATAATGCTGTAAATGACAGTATTTTTATTTGAAATTCATTAGAAATGTTGTCAGTATTTTATAGAATGAAACAAAAGTGTTAATTTTACTCAAACACAAACCAATAAATAGTAAAAAAAGAAAAACTGATAATTGTGTAAAAGTGGTCTCTTATTTTTTTTCCACTGCTGTATATAAACATTCACCATTGTCTATGGAAAGCACACAGGCAGAAAAACACAAAAATCAAATTACTCCAAAACAAAACTATAATGCTCGTGAGTCAAGGTTATTCACACAAATATTTACGCTACTTTGCATTTAAATATATACAGTATATAGTGTGCCGCGATGTACGAATGTATTGAGCTTCTGCACAACAGCGCCATCTGGTGGGGCAGTACCCCACCTGCCCCTAATGTAGAAACGCCAATGGATACCATTAAATTCTGATTGGTTGTTACAGGTCTGTTTAATCTTGTTGGTTTAGAACTGTGGAATGACGGGTAGATTACTTTAAAGAACGTGAATGGGAGTGGTGACCTGGGGGTGAGCGACGGAGAGCGTCAGAGGCGGTAAGTTTCTCGCAAGGACTTTCGTGCTTGTTGTGTGTGCTGTGATTAGTGTTAAAAAGGCTCGTTGACTAAGCAATACTGAACATGTTTATGTGATTCTCCAAATGACTAAACCAATCCTGTCAGCAGAGGGCGCCCATCTCACTTCCGCTTTGGCTGCTCAGTGCAGTGAGGTCATGTGACTTCAAAGAAACACGCAGGAGGCCATTTAGGGGAATATGACACTGCCGCTGTCTGTTGTCTGCAACACCATCTCAGTAACTCACAACAGGCCTGTGTGTGGCTTTTAGTTCTCAGTTTTTTCTGTCAAGGAGACAGAACGTGCCATTTCTCACGTTTGCCTCTGTGGAGAGCACATCCACAGGAAGTCACGTGGGGAAGCCATGACCACACATTACTGAGATAAAGCCTGTACTGAGACCTCCTCTGAGGCAGTGATGAGGTGATTGGTTTATTTCATTCAGAGGATGATCTGATTGGCCAGTTCTGTGTGTGAGTAGCGTGTTGCTGTTGTTTTTTTATGTTCTCAAAGAACTTCTTTTTAACAGTGCTATGTAGTACTTCATGTACTTTATCAACACAAACTTTATCTCAACTGTTCTCAACAAAAAGTGAATTTCTTCTCATTTTGCAGTAAAACTGATGGTTGGTGAAAGGGGTGAGTATTACACACATAGAAACAGGCCTGTGTGTGGCTTTCAGTTCTCAGATTAGTGTTTCGTTTTCTCTGTCAAGCAGTCTGAGCGTGTTATTCATCACGTATGTCTCTGTGCGGGTACATCAACAGAAAGTCACGTGGAAGCCATGACCACATCTGCACTGAGACGTTCTCTAAGACAGTGGTAAAGTGATTGGTTTATTTCATTGAGATGCTGCTCTGATTGGCCAGTTATGTGTGTGGGAGACAAGGGTGTTGTGTGGTTTTAATGTTCTATAAAAGCTTCTTTTTAACAGTGTTGTGTAGTTTGTATTTGACAGTTGTACTTCATTAACATAAACTTTATTTCCACTGTTCTCAAAAGAAAAAGTTTTGGACTAAAACGGGTGGCTGGTGAAAGAGGTGAGTTTTACACACATACTTGATATTTAGTCTTTAAGTAACCTCTGAAAGGATATTGAAACAGGGTTTTATTGTTTAAATTATAAATAAGATCACTGTAAGTCACAAAGAGGCTTTCTTCTCTCTGACACAACAATTGGTAATGAAATAAGTATGTCCAGTGTCAGCTGGTGAATATACGTATATATATTTGCAGTTGGGCGGTGCGGTTTCAATAGCACTCCACAATGAGAAAAAAACACACGAGAGGTTTTGAGGAGAATATATTAAAAAGCAAAGATTTTTTTCATGAAAACACAGTGCTCAACACTGTTCATTAACAACTCTCAACAACCTGTAAACATTGGCTACTAGAGGTTTAGAGTAGACTTGATTCAGAAACTTTGGATACTAGAGGTTTGGAGCACAATACATTTAGAAACATTGTGTACAAGAGGTTTAAAACAGAGTAGATAAAAAAAAAACACAGGGTGTAGAGCAGGCACGTGCACAATCATTTTGGGGAGCAGGTGCTCAAACAAAAAAAAAGGGTACCCATTGAGTTGAAGCAGCATTACACCAATGATATACCACAATATACCCCACCAGACTGTCATGTAGCTCAACTTAAGACCTACCTTTCATTTCAATAATGACGATTTTAAATGAAACGAAACTAGTGAACTTGTCTAATTTGTAGAACCGTAAAACTGCTTTTACATTATCTGTCTGCCTGCCTGTATCTCTCTCACTCCCTCCCTCTCTTCATTAAACATCTTGTGTCACAGATTTTGTGAGTTTGGGGTTTGTTTATTTTTTAGGAAACGTCGGACCAGTTGCCGTAATGTTTTCAGCGGCGCTAATGTTGTGGTTAATTTATAACCAAACAACGTCGGGGGATTGCACAAGCACAGTCATTACCTGTTTGTCTGTTGCTGCGGGTCAGAAAAGAAGAAGGCTGCAACCGTTTGGCCGGGCACTCAACTAAGTGGAGGAGGAGGGAGGGGCGCGGTGGGGCTTGTGAGCGCCGTGGAGCATGTCGGGCGAAATTCTCACAAGAACTTAAATAAATGCCTCGTCAGATATCAAAACACATTGGGGGGGAATTGATGATAGAGAGAGTCATTTTTATGAATGAAGAAAAACATTGGCTCTAGTAGAAGGGGCACTTTTCTCATCCAGGGCAAAAGGGCAGGTGCTTGAGCACCACTAGGGGTCTATCTGTGCACGTGCCTGGTGTAGAGGTTTGAGCAGAATAGAGTGAGAAAGACTGGATGACACTAGAGTTTAAGAGCTAAATAGATTTAGAAACACTGGATGATACTATAGGTTTAGAGCAGAATAGATTCAGAAACACTGGATGAAACTAAGGGCCTGATTTACTAACAGGATTGCGCCCATTTCTTGCGTAAAATAGCGGTCGTAAACATAAAACGGTATTTACTAAGGGGGCGCATTTGAGTAGAGTCGCATATTATTGCTTTGAGGGTGTGTACCTGCCAACAGGTGGGATGGCACGGAGACGTGGGTGGTAACGTAGGCGTGAAGCGCACTTTAATGGGAGGAGTGCGCCTAATGATGTATTGCGTGGTATTTACTAAACTGCCTGGCGAGCGCACGTCTCTGATTTGCGCGCTAATTCTCCGCCTCATAAAAGCACGTCTTAACCAGGAAGCGCATTTCCATTGAGTCTGAAAACGTTGATATGGCAGCAGTGATAAGAGCAAGGCGAAGAAAGAAGACAGAGACAGCGCACAGAAATAATATTTTCAACTCGTATAACACATTTTCAGTTAAGCGAACCACAAATCATTAGACGGTACAGGTTAACCAGCCACGCAATACTTCAATTACTGAACCAGATCAGAGACGACATCGAACCCTCCAACCGTAGATCACATTCCATTCAATCAGTTGGTAAACTCTGGACAACATTGCAAATATTGGCATTGGATCATTTCAAACAGTTATAGCATCAGCAGTTGGTATATCTCAGCCTTCACTCAGCCAAATATTCACCCAGGTACTCGTCGCATTCCTACGGCGCACTGGTCAATATACATTTCCCCACTACGATAGCTGAAATTGAACTTTCCGAACGTAATTGGAGCCATTCATCGCACCCACATGCAAACAGTCCCATCTTCAATCCACGAACACGTTTAACGAAACAGAAAGCACACATATTCAATGAATGTCCAGGTCATATGTGATGCCAACATGACCATTACTTACGTGGTAGTGGTCTGTCCATGACAGTTTTATCTTCCGGAATAGTGCCATCTATCCATGATTGAGCAACAGTGATTTTGGAGAGGCCTGGCTACTTGGTAAATGTATTTGTTTCAGTGGGGATATATTGTAGTGAACCCATGTCCCTTGTAGAACGTATTAATCTCGCCATGTACACATCTAAATTGTTATAAAAGACAGTTTATGCAAAACAACAATACAACCCATTGAATCAGGTTCAGTGATTGAGCGAACGTGAACCAATATATCTATATCCTCTTCGCTGAACCTTAGTTTTTTCTTCCTCGAATCTCCATAGTGGCAGTAACTTGCAGGCAATTTCTCCAGTCTTTTAACGGTGCGCTAAATAATGATTGCCCAGCGCTGATCTGGCTTCATAAATAAAAATGCGGGGAAACACCGTGCGTTAATGTGCGCCTGGCAAAGTTAGTAAATCAGGCCCTTTAAAGGGCGGAGTAAACACACAGTGCCCAGCGCAGATGTGGTTTGATAAATACCACGGAAAATGCGCAAAAACACTGTGCACTAATGTACGACCGCAGATTAAGCAGCGCTTTCATGTTAGTAAATCAGGCCCTAAATGTTTTCGAATGCCAATTCGGTACCCTTTGTCCAACTGCTTTGCAATACTCAGTCTTCCAAAGAGGTTTAGCTTCAGGCTGCTATTTAGATGGCTAAGGCCAGATTCATGCTTTTACATTTTTCAGTAAAGTGCTTTAGATCCCTCATACCCGTTGTAATCCAGAGTGTTTCAGACCCAGGACCTTTGGAACAACAGGCAGGGGAAACAAAACAAGACATTACTAACTGAAAAACCAGCTAACCAATTCCGCTTAGCATAGCCTACAGGTTTGACGAGAAGCTCCGGGTGCTATCAGTGGTCTGCTGCTAAATGTTTATATCCGGACGTTCGGATCCCAAGTCTTTCACTCTCTTCTTGTCAACATGCAATCGTCATTTAAACAGTGTTTCACATAAAGATACCACAGGTCCCTGATGTCGCCATATTCACAAAACCAACATTTCTGCTAGCTATGCTGTACTCCTAGACGCTGATGTGATGTGAGGGAATGACATCTCATCATCATCTCTGGTCTCTGATTCGCCGAAAAGTCTAATCGCTTTGAAATAAGAAATTATGGTATTTAATTTTAAACCATATACAGCCGCGGAAAAAATTAAGAGACCACTTCAAAATGATCAGTTTCTCTGGTTTTACTATTTATTGGTATGTGTTAAAGTAAAATGTAAATTTTAGTTTTATTCTATAACCTACTGGCAACATTCCTACCAAATTTCAAATACAAATATTGTCATTTAGATCATTTATTTGCAGAAAAATGACAATTGGTCAAAATAGCAAAATTGATGCAGTGTCTTCAGATCTCGAATAATGCAAAGAAAACAAGCTCATATTCATTTTTAAACTACACAATACTAATGCTTACACTTAGGAAGAGTTCAGAAATCAATATTTGGTGGAATAACCTTGATTTAAAATCACAACTTTCATGTGTCTTGGCATGCTCTCCACCAGTCTTTCACATTGCCGTTGGGTGACTTTATGCTACTCCTGGCGCAAGAATTCAAGCAGCTCGGCTTCTTTTCATGGCTTGTGACCATCCATCTTCCTCTTGATCACATTTCAGAGGTTTTTTATGGGATTCAGGTCTCGAAATTGGGCTGGCCATGACAGGGTCCTGATCTGGTGGTACTCCATCCACACCTTTACTGGCCTGGCTGTGTGGCATGGAGCATTGCCCTGCTGGAAAAAACACTTCTCAGAGTTGGGGAACATTGTCAGAGCAAAAGGAAGCAAGTTTTTCTTCCGGGACAACGTTGTACTTTGCCTGGCTGAGGTTTGTAAAAGACCATAAGGATTGAAAAAGCGGACTGGAGGTTCTTCTAAGTTCGTCTTCTCTGATGAGTCCGATTTCACAGTAGGTGCAAGACTCTCTGGCTTGTAGGCCTCTCCAGGTCTCCGTCTAACCATCAGACGACCATGTGTTGGGCAAAGCTGAAAATTGGACTCATCAGAGAAGACGAACTAGAAGACCCCCCAGTCCGCTTTTTTCAATCCTTATGGTCTTTTACAAACCTCAGCCAGGCAAAGTACAACGTTGTCCCGGAAGAAAAACTTGCTTCCTTTAGCTCTGACAATGTTCCCCAACTCTGAGAAATGTTTTTTCCAGCAGGGCAATGCTCCATGCCACACAGCCAGGCCAGTAAAGGTGTGGATGGAGTACCACCAGATCAGGACCCTGTCATGGCCAGCCCAATTTCGAGACCTGAATCCCATAAAAAACCTCTGAAATGTGATCAAGAGGAAGATGGATGGTCACAAGCCATGAAAAGAAGCCGAGCTGCTTGAATTCTTGCGCCAGGAGTAGCATAAAGTCACCCAACGGCAATGTGAAAGACTGGTGGAGAGCATGCCAAGACACATGAAAGTTGTGATTTTAAATCAAGGTTTTTCCACCAAATATTGATTTCTGAACTCTTCCTAAGTGTAAGCATTAGTATTGTGTAGTTTAAAAATGAATATGAGCTTGTTTTCTTTGCATTATTCGAGATCTGAAGACACTGCATCTTTTTTGCTATTTTGACCAATTGTCATTTTTCTGCAAATAAATGATCTAAATGACAATATTTTTATTTGAAATTTGGTAGGAATGTTGCCAGTAGGTTATAGAATAAAACAAAAATGTACATTTTACTTTAACACATACCAATAAATAGTAAAACCAGAGAAACTGATAATTTTGAAGTGGTCTCTTAATTTTTTCCGCGGCTGTATATGAAGACTCAGTCATGAATTTGTCAGTCATTTCCAGGTTTAATCTTTAAACAATGGCGGCCACACATTGTTGAGACAGAGGCTGAACATCCACACTGCTTCTCAGCGTTTCACCTCAGCATAATGTGCCTATCCCTTGTGAGATAGTGACCTTTATATACTAATATTAAGGGGTGTTACCATCTATTCAATTAGGCCATTGGGACAAGGCCCCTTTGAGAGGGCAATCTCACACCTTCCCCCCATGTCAAGCCCAAGCAAATTCACCCAGGGAATGCTGGCATTCTAGAAAAATACAAATAAAGTAAAATGTATACTAGGTATAAATAAAATGGAATTATTGAGTATGGCATATCATTATTAACTATGAATCTCAAATAACCGGTCCCTTCAGAAACGATAGGAAACAATGTCATTGGTTAGGGCGCAAAATTAGAGAGCTGCCATAGACTCCCATATGGTCGGCGCCCCTCCAGGAGGTATATAATGTTCTTTTTACATATTTTCATCTCAAAATTGTAAGTGGGGCGGGGCCCTTTCACCCACTACTGAGGCACCGCCACTGAGTATGTCCATTTTAAATAATACACAATGCTCAGGATAAAGATGACCAGGCAAGAAAATGACAGGAAGAGGTATTATTTTCCTCTCTTTGTATACGAATATCTGTGTGCTATGAATATAACATTTCAAACAGCAAATGATCATGCTTACTATTCCACAGTACAGAATGGAAATTCATATGTAGACTTAATCATTAATAGAGACAAACTGTGGAAGCACAACAGCTCCACTTACCTTTGCTTTGCAGTATGACCATATTAGCAGTAGTTTCCATTTTGGTTATCAGAGGGCTTTGGCCACCATTTTGTGTAATGCTTCTTCACAGCTTTCGTCTTCATGCTCAAGCTTGCAAGATGGGGGCTGTTAACTGCATGTATGAATAACATGAAAACGTCAAGGGCCTTGGCTTAGTGGGCCATGGTCTACTCCCACCACAGGAAACTCACGGCTGTCATGCCTAAATCTGTTTGCTGTCAGCTCAGCAACTGAGACACAGTTTAAGACACAGCCTCTCTTCTGTTTATGCATGTGGAGATTCTTCTAAATATATAGTACGTGTTAAGCTATGAGGTGCATTTTTTATGTGAGTGGTTGGAGTTTGCATACTGTATCGAAAAAAATTTGGGGACAGAGATATGCATACTTTCTGCCATGAAGTTGCTGTCTTTGTGTGTGTATCTTTGGGTTATTTTATCTTGTGTTCGACCGACTAGACTCAAAACCCTTTCGGTTGCATTTGATCTTGTGGCTTTAAACAAAGACAAGTGTTTATGATGACATTAAGCTATAAAATAACTTTGCAACAAGGGAGTTGTCTACCAGGGTGTCTGTGAATGAAATAATTCCCGATGATTAGTCTAATAATTCAGTAACATCAGAGATGGGCTGAAATACATCAAAATGTATTTTGATACAAAATACAAAATACCCCTCAAATAAATGTATCAAAATAAAATACAGAAAACTGGTGCCAGAAAATGTTACAAAATACAATACATGTATTTTGTATTTAATATATAGAAAAAACTTTTTCTGGATTTTCCGTTTTCACACAGTTTGGTATAGCTGAGCATTCAGGTTTGGGATATATAATGTACAAAAAGCTCTGGTGAACCCCACAAAAAGGAAGAACAGACACAGAATATCAGTGTAACTAAGCAAAGCTATTAAAAGACAACATCTTGATTGAAAATGTATATACAGCCGCGGAAAAAATTAAGAGACCACTTCAAAATTATCAGTTTCTCTGGTTTTACTATTTATTGGTATGTGTTAAAGTAAAATGTACATTTTTGTTTTATTCTATAACCTACTGGCAACATTCCTACCAAATTTCAAATAAAAATATTGTCATTTAGATCATTTATTTGCAGAAAAATGACAATTGGTCAAAATAGCAAAAAAGATGCAGTGTCTTCAGATCTCGAATAATGCCAAGAAAACAACTTCATATTCATTTTTAAACTACACAATACTAATGCTTACACTTAGGAAGAGTTCAGAAATCAATATTTGGTGGAATAACCTTGATTTAAAATCACAACTTTCATGTGTCTTGGCATGCTCTCCACCAGTCTTTCACATTGCCGTTGGGTGACTTTATGCTACTCCTGGTGCAAGAATTCAAGCAGCTCGGCTTCTTTTCATGGCTTGTGACCATCCATCTTCCTCTTGATCACATTTCAGAGGTTTTTTATAGGATTCAGGTCTCGAAATTGGGCTGGCCATGACAGGGTCCTGATCTGGTGGTACTCCATCCACACCTTTACTGGCCTGGCTGTGTGGCATGGAGCATTGCCCTGCTGGAAAAAACATTTCTCAGAGTTGGGGAACATTGTCAGAGCTAAAGGAAGCAAGTTTTTCTTCCGGGACAACGTTGTACTTTGCCTGGCTGAGGTTTGTAAAAGACCATAAGGATTGAAAAAAGCGGACTGGAGGGTCTTCTAGTTCGTCTTCTCTGATGAGTCCAATTTTCAGCTTTGCCCAACACATGGTCGTCTGATGGTTAGACGGAGACCTGGAGAGGCCTACAAGCCAGAGAGTCTTGCACCTACTGTGAAATCGGACTCATCAGAGAAGACGAACTTAGAAGAACCTCCAGTCCGCTTTTTCAATCCTTATGGTCTTTTACAAACCTCAGCCAGGCAAAGTACAACGTTGTCCCGGAAGAAAAACTTGCTTCCTTTTGCTCTGACAACGTTCCCCAACTCTGAGAAGTGTTTTTTCCAGCAGGGCAATGCTCCATGCCACACAGCCAGGCCAGTAAAGGTGTGGATGGAGTACCACCAGATCAGGACCCTGTCATGGCCAGCCCAATTTCGAGACCTGAATCCCATAAAAAACCTCTGAAATGTGATACAGAGGAAGATGGATGGTCACAAGCCATGAAAAGAAGCCGAGCTGCTTGAATTCTTGCGCCAGGAGTAGCATAAAGTCACCCAACGGCAATGTGAAAGACTGGTGGAGAGCATGCCAAGACACATGAAAGTTGTGATTTTAAATCAAGGTTATTCCACCAAATATTGATTTCTGAACTCTTCCTAAGTGTAAGCATTAGTATTGTGTAGTTTAAAAATGAATATGAGCTTGTTTTCTTTGCATTATTTGAGATCTGAAGACACTGCATCATTTTTGCTATTTTGACCAATTGTCATTTTTCTGCAAATAAATGATCTAAATGACAATATTTTTATTTGAAATTTGGTAGGAATGTTGCCAGTAGGTTATAGAATAAAACTAAAATGTACATTTTACTTTAACACATACCAATAAATAGTAAAACCAGAGAAACTGATAATTTTGAAGTGGTCTCTTAATTTTTTCCGCGGCTGTATATATATATATATTTGCAGGCAGCAGCTGTGTGACTCATGTTATCACAAAAAAGGACTCTCAATGCAATCTCTATGGCTTCCGGGAGGGCTTGCCCCACCGTGCTTTCGTCATACGTAATTGTGTATTAGGACGTCATACGGCTTTGATCAAGTCACAGGCCGTGTCTGTTACCGCGTACTTGCACACTTAAAACACTGACTTTCAGTGCTTAGGGCGTGCACACTGACAGAACCAGCAGAATTCAGGGCACTGAAAGTACCCAGATGGCGCACTGCAAACGGTCCAAAAAAAATAGCTAAAACCATGGAGTGTTTGGGTACCTAACCATGAATATTTGAGCTTTCACTAGAGAAGGAAACAAATAACCAGATTCTGAGCAGCATCTGCAATCCGTAACATGTGGATCCAGAAGACCCTCCATCGGAGTACCACATGCTCTGTCTGTAGCCCACTACTGCTAAACAAAACAACATGACTGCTAAAACATGCCTGAGCAGCAGAATACAACAACAACAAAGCTGATTATGATGTCAAGTGCCACATTTCTTCACTAGTATTTCCTTGAATTAGGCCCACAACATCTCCAGAAGGCTCAACAGTGGTGTCTGATATGCCAGTCAACAAGATTTCTCATATTTGAGCATATATCACTGTGAAAAATGACCCGAGCCGGCCATCTCACGGTGTGGGATGTAGGCTTCTGGATGTTGGTTGCAGGCAGGCAGGCAGGAACACACACAGTGCAGGAGACAGTGGCTTACGTACAAAAATAGCTATACATTTATTTACAACAACAGGGACTAAAACCCCAAAACCATATATACAAAAAAACAAGGGACTTGAACCCCAAAAACAAAGAGACAGGGGTAATCACAACCCCAAAACCAAAGAAACATACACTTAACAAAACTAAAGCTATTAAAACAGACAAGGTCGGTGTGGGATGTAGGCTTCTGGATGTTGGTTGCAGACAGGCAAGGTCCAACTGTGTCACACAGGTTTCGTCTAGTACCTTGTATTAGCTTCTTTGCAGCCTGTTCAGTCTGTCTTTAGCACAACAATGAGGTGCACCTTTTAACAAGGTTGTCCAGGAGCTAATGTAACCCAATCAGTCCCAATTGGACCCGTCCACAGGTGCAGGGAAACAAAGACCCAACCATTACGGTGGGGGAGTCCATCCTTTCTCTCCTCGTGGACCACAGTGACAAGGGGGAAGGACTTCACCTTTTCACCTTCACGCAGTGTTAGTTCAGGTTAATTCAACCTGAACCTTTATTACAGGTTTTTTCTTTAAATGCAGAACACCACAAATCTCCTACAGTGCATTTTGCAGTACAGCATTGTATTTTGCAGTACAGCATTGCATTGCACTTCAGAGAATTCTGACAAAACACATATAAACACACAAATGGAGTAGTTTCACACATTTTAGCATTTTTCCCCAATTTCAAAAACACTGTTTTGCCTTTTTTATCTTCAGTGCTAGAATGTACAACATTTAAAAATAGTTTGCCTTAAAAAGGTCATTACAGCAATCTGAAATGTATTTCAGTAGTCAACACATAAATACTAGGCCTGAGTACAACAGTGCTCCAGTGTATTACCAAAACAGCATTTCAAAGTGTTCAGTATGGAAACCCATCATACACAGTGTTTTATAGTAGGCTATGTAAGAAGTATAGAAACACAAACTTGACCCTTTTTACATGATTATATCAAAATCTGACATTATCTGAAGATTGAAGGAAAAAAAAACCTAAAAACTAAAGAAACTTTAAACAATGCATACAAACATTTAGGAATTCTTACTACCATGGTACATTGAAATCTGAAAAATAATGAAAAACCAACTCCACACGTCATTATGCTTGTAATTGTTGGATAGGTTAAATCTACACAGATTCAGATGGAACAGCATACTTTAGATGGAAGTGGAAATATTCCTGTGAGGGCACTAGTATTTAACTACGTAATGTTGTTACCTTTTGTTACTTCACCTGTGTCCATATCTGGAGTACGGGTACAAATGATAAACATCTGGAGTACGGGTATATATGATACACGTCTGGAGTATGGGTATACATGATACACATCTGGAGTATAGGTATGCATGATGCACATCTGTAGAATAGATATACATGATACACATCTGGAGTACGGGTATACATGATACACATCTGGAGAAAAACTGAGGGAGTCATGTGGGGACCTTAAGGAGATTTGACATGGAATGACCCCATAATGTGGTTCCTGTAATCTGACAATACAATTATATAAATCTACTTAATTTTGAAATTAAATTGAATTGAAAATTGAACCATATATACACATTATTTGGCAAAATGATTTGGAAAAAATGAATGCTGGCTTAAAATAGGAAAATAAAGATTTAGAATAACTTTATAATGCATATAATTGGTTATTGCAACTTCAACAGAGTAATTCGTTTTCTCATTTCATGAACATTTTCATTTAACATTTCAAATAACATTTAATCACATTTACTTATATTGAACTTCATGTGTCACACCTGTTTGCATTTCATGCATTCCTTGACAGTTGACTGACCTGGTAAAGGCACTTCATCTGCTAGTCAAGAGGAAAGAATAACTTGTGTTTGGCCAGGCCATAACTTCATTCTATTCATTTTTGTTTCTGAAAAACCGAAACTTATTGTAATTATCAAAACATTTTTGTAGTAGTTTCAGTCTGCATGTGTTTCTAAGTGTCATCCGTTCTTTGTGTTCGTGATCTCTTAGGAACCTCGAAGCAGAAGCCTTTCTCCAGCTCTCAAAAGTGAGTACATTTTTATTTTGAATTTATATTCATTTTATTTTATACATGATGAAACCTGCTGACCTGAGAATATAATGTAAGTTAGGCATGTAACTATGGATCTGTGAGACCGAGGGATGACCGTCACTACAGTCTAAAAAGGAATGATCACTGTTGTTCTGCCTATCACCGAGACCATATGTCAACAAAGTCATATCCATGAACTCCGGAAGCAGAACGACACGCGTTAATAAACAACAGCGATTGCTCCCGGTTCAGTCTCCTACCTTGAGCGCCTCAGGATTGTCCGAGCGACAAGGATAGTGACGGTTATCCCTCGGTCTCACAGATCCATAGTTACATGCGTTACTTACGATCTGTTTCGACCTCACTCTGACCGTCACTACGGTCTATCAAGGGATAACACATACCGAAAGAGTCACGAGGAACCCAGAATTAGTTATTAAAACCTCGCTCGGTCACGGACATGAGGGCAGTGTCGCCGACCGGGGCCGGGCGAGTTACGTCCACCCTGTAAAATCTAGTAAAAGTGCATGGCGTAGACCATGAAGCCGCTGCACAAATATCGTCTGCTGCCACACCTCTGAGGGCAGCCCAAGACGCAACCATACTCCTGGTAGAGGCCCCGACTGGGCACAAAGTGAGCAGCCTATCCTGCTCTGCTCGTGAGGCAGAGGAAGGCTGTAATTGGGTCAGCACCAGAACTTGGTTGATGGACTGCTGATTAAGAACCTTCGGCAAGAAAGCTGGATTTGGCCAAAGTGACACGCCAGTGCCTCCTGCCTGCCACCTAAGACAGTCATCACTGATGGAGAGAGCACACAACTCCCCGACTCGACTGGCCGAACAGAGAGCCAAGAGAAAAGCAGTCTTAAGGGACAAACATCGTAGATCTGCGTCTGCAATAGGGTCATAAGGACCTACAGTGAGACATGTAAGAACTGTAGGCAGATCCCAGCCTGGGGCCCGCAAAGTGCCCCCTGGACGTAACCGGCGGGCTCCCTTCAAGAACTGGCCGATCAAAGGATGCCTACCAAGGGATCTGTCGCCCCCTGGTGAAAGGCTGAAATGGCCGAGGCATAGACCTTTATTGTACTTAATGCCTTGCCTTGATCCAAATGGGACTGCAAGAAGCGTAAAACTTGTGGCACAGGGCAAACTGCTGGTTCAAGACCCATGCCAGCACACCAGTCTGAAAAAATCCTCCATCTGAGAGCGTAGCAACCTCTAGTAGATGGAGCCCTGGCGTTATTGAGCGTCACTTGCACAGACTCTGGACTCTGTAGGGGCCAAACCCATAGACGCAGGGCACCTGGGTTCGGATGCCAGATCCGCCCGTCCGCTTGTGATAGCAGATCTGCTCTGCACAGTAGCTGCCAAGGCTGACCCTGCACATGATGGTCTTTGGGCTATCCAAAACCTACACAAAACCTACCCAAATCCACTTAGAAGTACATTATCACATTTTCATAAATGTTTTTGTGGTTTTGTACTTATTTTAAGTGAAGCCTGTCCTGGTGTTTGTCCTGGTGTTTGTGGTCTCAGTCTTTCATAAAATAAAATCAAAATAAAAAAAAATTCAACATCAGAGCCCCGTTAGCCAGAACAATTACAAATGCCTCACATGTAATGTGCTGTTTCCACCTCCTACAACGTGGATGAGGGGTTGGATTTTAGGAGGCAAAGGGAAAATGAACCGCACACAAAAAAATACTATTTACAAATATGTATATAAAAAAATTCAAAAAAAGTGTTGGCACTTATGCCAAAATCTTGCACATTCGGCACTTCCTCCTCCCCTTGGTGGCTTTCAGGTTTGGATCATTGGACAGTCCACAGGCTTCTATTGGGACGTGGTCCGTGGGTTTCTGGTTCTTCATCTCTGCCATCTCTTTGTGGATGAGATAGCTGTTCACCACCTCATTGTCTACAAAATGTAGAAAGAACTTCAGGTACCAGCGGCTTGTTTTCCGGGTAACAGAGAAGTATTTCATGAGAGCATCAGAGAGGTCCCCCCCCCCCCTCATGCTCACGTTGTAGTGCTTGACCGGATCAGGCACAGGAAACTCCCTCCTGGACCAGGTACCATCGGGGTTGCGGACACGGCGCTGCACACACTGCCCACTGCTTGCTTTGTGTATCGATGAACACAATGTAACATCACGTGTGTCCTTCCTCTTTAAATAAAGCAAGGGGCCCTCACGTATCCAGCGCATGTCCCCTCTGGCAGCCTTCTTGTCCAGCGCATTGTCTGTTGTCCGTGGAAACCCCACACAGTTCTCCCGGATGGTCCCACAGGCCCCAAAGCACTTCTGGTGTAGATGGGTGAAGAGCTTAGTGCTGGTGTAGAAGTTGTCTACATAAACATGGTACCCTGTGCCAAGATAGGGCACCTTGAGCAGGTTGTCAACTGCATCAAAAGTTAGTCCATTGCCACTCGGAGACGGCGCCTTTCCCTCATAAATGGTATAGTCACACATGTAACCACTCTGGCTGTCGGCCAGGACAAACAGCCTGTAGCCCCACTTCGTGGGCTTGTCCTTCATGAACTGCTTCATCCCGATCCTTGCCTTTGTGTCTACCATGCGCTCATCAACAGCCAAGTTCTTGTTTGGGTGGTAGTTTGCACTGCAGGCCGTGAGGAGGTCATCGTGAAGAGGCTTCAGGCGGAAAAGGCGATCATAACCAGGCTGACCAGTGAGCTGGTCATTTACAACATCAGCAGCTAGGTCACTCCTGTGATTGCCTCATACCTGTAGCCTTTCATGACACTGCGAGGATAAGGAAACCTGAAAAAGTTTTCCTGCTCAAATAGCTGCACATCTCAGATTGATTGACTTCTTTCCATCACATCTTTGCACCCGCCGCAATCTTCCGGGCAGCATATTTATTTGTGTTGATACACAGGGTTGACATGGCATTGTTCATGAAAAACAGGTCGAATATTGCCTCGTGCAGGGACATCCCTGAAAAAAAAGAAATCATTTGTCAAATGTATGATTTCTGGGAATCCAGCTGTGGTCCAGGTGTCCTCTTAGGGAAGAACGGGAACTGTGGGGGGTACAGGTCCTCCTGAGCACCATCATGCCATCTATCCACCGGTGGGGCAGGTGTGGTGGGGGCCTATGAAGGATGTGGATGCCCTCCCAGGAAGTCCGTGACAACTGGGATGGACAATCGACGGGCGACCCCTGCCTCCTATGCAGGATTGGAATTTGGGGCCCTTCCTCGGCGACCACACGAAATCAGCAGTCCTGTGGGGCCACCGGGATGTTAGCTGCTGGGGGAGGCTGGGTGGCCCGCCGCAGCCTATACCTAGTCATAGGCGGCCGGCCGGCAGTTGGAACAGACCTACGGCACACACGCTGGACAGCTTCCCTCGATGCTGCAGTGCGCTCAGCGCGGTCCAGCACCTCTTGGGATCCTGGCTAGAAGACATTCCCTGGTGTCACGGGGAGGCTCCGCAGCTCCTGCTTCATGGCCAAACCTTTCTGCGGCACTGTACCGCAGAGGCCATAGCATCACCCACGTCACGCGTCAGCTGTGAGTGTGAGGAAAGCGCTGCGTCCACTAGGGCCCTGGTGTCCTGATCGTCGGGGCTCAGTGTTTTCCGAAGAGCCGCCAGGGTGATGGCCAATGCATTACCCATACGGGCCGCTCGTGCTGATGCGTTAAAAGCACGAGTGGCCAGACGGTCAGTCTTTGCGCACTCCTTCCGAGGGCACAGCGGATTGGGGGATAAGCAGGGACCCAGGAACATCCATGCGGCAACCCATGGCTCCACTGGCGGCATGTCCCCTAGCCCTGTCTCCAGCCAGCTGGTGGCAGCCCACATTAAACTGGGGGCGTTGAGACGACTTACCCCATGATGACCTCAGTGTCGCAGCGTACTCTTCCGACACAGGTATACAAGGTGGTGGGTCAGGGCAGGAAACGCCCTCCCAAACACCTCCAACAGGAGCTGGGGTAGGTGTGGGCGCCTGAAGGCCCAGGACCTCAGCACCCGTAGCAACAGGGAGCCAACCGGGGCCTCTCCCCGTCTATGCAGATCTCCCCCGAGGCTGCCCCGCTCTGTGGTGTCGTCCACTGCCGTGTGGGGGGCGTAGAGGGATAACACGTCTACATCGCCCCGTTCCTCCTCCCACCGTAGCTTTCAGGCCTGGATGAGAGGGGACCTTCCTGGCCAGGGGGCATGGAGGCAGATGATGGAGCTTGGCCTTCCAGCCTGTCCATCCTCCGCAACAGAGCCTGGAGAGCCGAGAGGATCTGGCGCGACTCTGGCGCAAAGGCCCCTAATAAAAACACAGGAAAAACACAGCACAGTAAAATGACAGTAAAATGATGGCCTGCACCAGTGCACAAATGCAGCTACCAGGCGCACACTAGCCCCACCTGCTGGGAACAGGGGTGTAGGGCGTGGCAGAGGGACACTGCAGAGGCCTGCGCAAGCGCTTAAAGCACCTAGCAGGCTGACCCAGTGACCACAGGAGTACAGTCGTGTCCTGCACAGTGCGTGGACGCACCTAGCAGGCACACACAAAGCAGTACAAACAAAATAATAAACTACTTACCATGCAATGTAGGACAAACAGCCACACATTCACGAACTCAAGAACAAAGAGAAGCGCTAGGCAGTCTGAGCAGTGTCAGACAGGCTACAAGATTTCCGGCTGCAAACAGCAGTAAAACACAGAACAAAAGTATTACGGCGGCCCACACCAGTGCGCGAACGCACCTAGTAGGCTCGCACGCTCCCACGGCTGCGAACAGCGGTATAGGCACAATGTAAACAAACTCAAATAACCCGGAAATCTAGCGCATATAAATTCAACAAAACAGTTACCTGAAAAAAACGAGTTGAGCACAGCTCAACACACAAACCACATCAACTCTCAGGGGCACAAGGCACCTGTACCATTTAGGTAACGAATGATCAGAAATTGAATGTAATCAGGGCTTACCTGAGATATTTAGTCTCATAGTATACTCACGGTCTCGTACGAGGCGATCAAGGTGAGAGACTGAACCGGGAGCAATCGCTGTTATTTATTAACGCGTGTCGTTCTGCTTCCGGAGGTCATGGACATGACTTTGTGGATATATGTTCTCGGTGACAGTCAGAATAACGGTAATCATTCCTTTTTAGACCGTAGTGACGGTCAGAGTGAGGTCGAAACAGATCCTGAGTTACGGAAGGTATCAGATTAAAGACCTTTTGTGCACATCATACTTTTAGTAATATGGCAAACCCTTCAGCCTTCAGCTTTTTCATACACAAAATAAAAAGCACAGCAGTCATTTTAGTGCATGACATGAATCATTCGTTTTGTTTTCTGTGCATAAAAGAATGTAACCTCTTCATAATTTTGTGGACGCAATGCTGACATGTTTGTGTTTCTTGTGGACAAAAGGCATTGCAGTGTTTCATGGTTTCATGATGAATGAATGCCTGCCGTGCTGCCTTATACCAAAATATGGTGTTATATTCAATCAGTCCCAGGCTTAGACACTTGGGACCAGTTTTGGATCTGCAAGATCCTAACTAATTCTATAACCAAACATGTTCCATTGCCTTTATCCCATTCCAAATGAAATGAGACAATACCATGAGTAGTGTTTCTCATGACAGCATCTCTATACGTTCTTACGAAACATTAAGCAGAGCAAATGTTGTTCCCCCTTAACCCAATCACCTCTTGTATTGATTACTTATGTGGAGGAGGTCATGTAGATATAGATTCTGTATTTTCTACAATTAGAAACTCATTTCAAAACATTTGAGAGTTTTGACTGTTTCCTCCACAGTGTCTACTCTAAATGTTGTGGTGCTGGGGAAAACTGGTTCTGGAAAGAGTGCCTCAGCAAACACCATCCTGGGAAGCAAAGCTTTTAAATCGGATATCGCAGGTGAATCTGTGACTGGAACGTGCAGTAATCAACAAACTGTAGTGGATGGTAGACAAATTACAGTGGTTGACACACCTGGATTGTTTGATACAAAAAGGCCTATGGGAGAGCTGAAGGGTGAGCTGGAGAAGTGTGTTGAGATGTCTCTCCCTGGGCCTCATGCCTTCCTGCTGGCGATCAGATTAGATGTGAGGTACACAGAGGAGGAGAGAAATGTTGTGAAGTTGATCCAGAAGAACTTTGGTGAGGGGGCGCTGAAGTACACTATAGTGCTCCTCACTCATGGGGATGCGCTGGAGGGGAAACCAGTGGAGGATTTTCTGAGTGAAAGTTCTGCTCTCTCATCTCTTACTAAAGATGTTGGGGGGAGATATCTTGTCTTCAACAACAAGAGTAAAAACAGCACTCAGCAGGTCAGAGAGCTAGTGGAGAAAATTCAGGACATGGTGAAGAAGAATGGGGGAGAAAACTACACCAATGAGATGTACAATGAGGCACAGAGAAGAATAACAGAAGAGGAGACGAGACTGAAGCAGGAGGAAGAGAGAAATAAAAAAGAAGAAGTAGACAGGGAGGTGAAGAAGTTCAAACAAAAAATGATTACGACCACCGCTGTAGCCTCTGTAGCGGTTGCTGGATTAGTAGCACTAACAGGTGGAATAGCATTAGCATCAGGAGCAGCGGCAATGGCAGGAGGAGCTGCACTAGCAGGAGGAGCAGCATCAACAGGAGCTGCACTAGCAGGAGGAGCAGCAACAGCAGGAGAAGTAGCAGGAACAATAGCAGCAGCAGTAGTAGCAGGAGCAGGAGCAGCAGCAGTAGCAGGAGCTGGAGCAGTAGGACGATTAGCAGGAGCAGCAGGACGAGCAGCAGGAGGAGCAGGAAGAGTAGTAAGATTAGTAAGACCTGAGAGGCAGGAAGTGAAGGAGGAGAAGGAGGAGCTAATATTAATGGATGAATGGGAGCAGTAGAAGTAGGATCAGCATTAGCAGCTATAGGCAGACGAGGATGATGCTAATTAATAAGAGCATGATCCAAATGAGGGAGCATCTGAGTTTATTTCATGTTTTTATCTTTTAATTATCTGTGTATTTTAATGGACTCTACCAGAATCAGACAGGTTTTTACTGCCTGATATGGATTCTTATTGCCCTCTGACGTCATCTTCAAAATTATCGATATTGATGGACATCAACAGCCATGAGGAAATTCAGAAGCAACGAAAATGTGTTATTGAACGTGATTATAAAGAATAGGCTACTATAGTTTGAATCACTTGTGTTGTTACTTTACTGTAAATTAAAGCCATTTTAGCTGAGCCGTGTTGTCGGTTTTCTATTGATCATTGTAACTTGAATTAAGCAAGTAATTGGTTGCTAGGCAACAGCTCAAACGACTTGAGAGCTGAACAAAACGACATGTTTTCTATTTACAATTATCATTTATTTTCATTTACAAAATGAAAGGAACTTAAAATACCATGTGTTTGTGTTTGTCAATATATTGAGTAGGGAGTGGGGTTCAAATCAGCCCATGTTTATAAGTTTGCTTATTTTAGTCTAATTAAACTTCATTATTCTCAAAATTCTGTCCCTTTGCTTTTTTTATTAACAGCATTTACTTGTACTTTTACATTTAATATCAGAAAATTACTTTTGATACTTATGTACAGTAAAGATCAGGGGCCGTATTCACAAAGCCTTTTATCTTGCCACTAGGAGTGCTCCTAACTCGCGCTAAAACCTTTTACGTAGGAGTAATTTCTTAAAAGTGATTCACAACGGCTCTGAGACCTACTCATACTAAGGATAATACCAACTCCTAAGCTTAAGATAAAAACTCCGTTGCTATGGATGACGTCGCTTCTCATGCACGAGTTTAGAAGAGGTGAGGACGGTGATTGGTTGTTGACAGGCTCTCTCATTAAAAACTAATTCGTGACGTCTCTCTAACAATCCCACTATATCGACTGAAAATAAGAGAATAACCTAGGCTTCAAATTAAGTCATATTAAATAGTTATGGACAGTGCAGTTAGCAGAATGCACACGCATGATGACAAGTTTGTGCATCCAACGGGAATGACACTTTGCACGTTAAGAGAAATATAAAGCGATCAATATAAAATATGGCAATTGCATGTAATCAAGGCAGTAATAATTAAAGCACCCAGCAAACTGTAAGGCTATTATATTTCCAGCCCTTGACCACTTCAAATATCAGCACATGCGGCCCTTTAAGCCCTCCAATCTTTTAATTGATCAAAGCGAAACGAACGTGAAACGTATAGCCTCAGCGACAGCCTACTGGTCCCAGGACCAATAGCCACTGTCACCCCAGCGGCATCCAGCTGGTAAGTTCTCAAAAACCTGCTGCAGACCGCTCTGCGTTGAAATGCACAAGTCATATACATCCAACTGTTGGATGATGTGGGGTCTACAGTGCGTTGATAGTTTGATGAATTAAACGGCTGAATGATGATCCCCAGTGTCGTCATTTGCGTTTTCCGCGAAGCCAAATAGCCTATCTTTATGTTTCCAAACATTTCACTTCGGGACACATCGTTGTTTAAAGGCGTCATTGCATCCCGCGCTAATTCTACGACAATATTAATACCTTCACACGGTTTAAGCAATGTCTTTTATCAATTCCAAGTCGGCTGCAGCCATCTTACGATTTTTTGTGAATAGGTCTTAGTGACTTAGGAGTCCTCATGAGGAGTTTTAAGCTGTCCTAGACTTAGGTGCTACTTTTAGGGATAAAATATTTTGTGAATTGCTCTTAGTAAAAAAAAATAGGAGTCCTACATTTAAGACTGACACGCCCATTATTTTTAGGAGTTTCTCCTAAATTCGCCACTTATGAGCTACTTTTAGCCCTAAGATTCTTTGTGAATACGGCCCCTGATACTTAAATACTTTTACTTAAGTAGTATTCTAAAAGGTAGGGATGAGAATTGATAAGATTTTAACGATTCCGATTCCTTATGGATTCGATTCCTTATTGATTCTCTTATCGATTCGTATTGGGTAAGGAGTGAAAAAACGAGCTTTAAACAGGTTTATTTACATTCATTTTCTTTTCTATAATTTTCTTTAATGCTGCACAGAACATATGCATACACAGTTACAATTTTTAAATAACCATAAACATTTATACGTATTCCTCTTGAACTAAATATAAAACTGACATGTTTCTGTAGAAATTAAGATAAAATAATACTTACATAACTTAAATAAAATAAATTCTGTTTAATTTAAACAAGTTCCTAGAAATAATAATCCTTCCTATTTTTAAAAGGGTATATGAACTTAAAAATTAAACTAGCAGTGGCAAATACCATGGAGTCTGCAACCATCAATTGTAAAGATCATCAACAATTCTTGTGCAGAAAAATAAGCAAGACTGACGCTCCAGGAGGATACGAGATGATTTTATTTTTCCCTACCTAGATGGGCTAAAGGGGCACAAGACGTGCTAGCTGTAACCTCTGAACCTGTCTGCCTCTGAACGTCATCATCAGCTAATTTGGATGGAAATGGAGATTGATACAGAGAGTTTACACAATGAAACAAAGGGCACTAACAAAATCGCTGACTTTGCTGATCTGACATGAAGCCACATTGAAAGAACAGAGGGGAGGCAAACACTTCTTCTGCTTCAATGAACGGGGCTGAAAATCGAAGATTCTATAGCTAAGCTAGCCTAGCTATGTCAGTTATATGACAGTGTAAGGCAGAAATGGATCGTAGGAGTGGAAAATCACAGATGACATTCTTCCTCTGGTAACTTCTCATTTGGTGGTGCCTTGGTTTATGGTGGCCAAAACAAACATTTCCGAGAAGCACTGTCCCAATTGTTGATTATCCCAGCCCCCTGCAGAGACTCTTATCTCAGACCTCTGTCCCTGCTTGTCTCGTGGATTTTTCCGTGCTGAGGTGAAATTAGGGACAGGGGAATGAGGATGAGAGTGTCAAACTAAAATATGATATTAGAAAGTGATTTCTGTATGATGTTTGGACTAATTTTAATGGTCTCGGTCTGCGTGGGAAAATGGTCTCGGGTCTACAGCTGTATATATTAAGTAAAACATAGATATTAGACACCTGATCATTTTGGTCTTTGTAAGAGGTCAAAAGTGCCTCTTGTTAGAGGGGGTTCACCCCCACTGTGGGTGAGAACTCCCTCCATTTGGTTGTTAATGTGTGATTCCGATCTTGAGAAACCTCTTATTTATGGGGGTAATAATTTGGCCAGAAACCACTTTAATTTGGCTTTATATTCAAATATTATAGTCTTGTCTTTTATCTTTGGAATTATTTTGCTCAGACTAGGTAAATCTATTTAGCATCACGCTGATTTTGAAATTAGCTTGACGATAAATCATAGGCCTAATAAATAGCCTACAAGACTATAATATTTGAATATAAAGCCAAATTAAAGTGGTTTCTGATTTGACCATGATTTGACTTATTAGTATGATTCGACATATTAACTATAAGCTAGCCCTATATGACATATTACATGGTTTGACCAATGTATTGAACAAATACATTCCCACAGTTTATATTTTCATGTTCTGGCTTGCAAATATCCATTAAACTTGTGTTTATACATACAGTTATTGAAATAAAGTTATTGAAAGCTAGCAATTGGCCAGATTCTAACCATCAACACTAATAAAATACGATAGAGGAACAAGTTTCGATATTTTTATTCACGCAAACACAAGCTCTATAACAAGGTTTAATGGCCGCCACAATTTGCATGTGGCCTCACTTTGAAACTTTCAGAAACCATGGGATGTGCTATGCAGTCTTTATTTTGAGATCAGTGGTTACTAGGGCGGGTGGTTGTAGTCCATAATGTGATTGGCTAAAATTTGAAGACATCTGGGTACTGTTCGGCGACGCTCGCTAAGCGGTTTAGCAAGCTAGATTCCAGGCTAAAAAAAGAGAACGCCCCTTTATCGGGTTCGGCGAAGCAACTTCTGATAAATTACCATAGTAACATATCACTTAGCACTAACCTGCTCCAGGGCAGGCTATACTAAGTTTAACTGGCTAAACTTGCCACTCCCTGGCAAAAGGAGGGGTCCCATTGACCAAGGACTAAACAGAGTCATATTAGATACAGTAGTTTGATTAGCGTAGGGAGAGAGTTCTTTGCGATCCGCCAAGATCCATTTTCCCTTTTTGTGAGTGGTAGCCTAAGTTTTTGTAATGTCGGCGATGCGGAGAACAAAGCACTCATAATTATATGACAGTGTTATATTGACAGTAACCCATCTCCCTTACGGAGATATTGGCGAAAGTTGTTTAAGATCTTGATTTTATGTCCCTTCTACAATCACAATGTTATTAACCATACGTCATCAACAAATGCAACGTACATCATTGCAAACGTATCGTTTTGCAAACGTGTCTAGTTTTTGTGCAGTAGTGGATAAAGTCTACCTCAGTCTACTTCACAGCATATTTTTTTTGTAGAAAAGGTGGATGCATGACAAGAAGAGAGAAATACCAAGGGCGTAGGTTTGGTCTCAGCATTGGTAGGGACACTGCCCGGCAGACCCCCCCACCCCCACCATAAATTAAAAAATGTAGTTGATGTTATATTTAACAGGCAAACTTTATTAGAATATATTAACATTTGTGTACTACTAACTTGTGGAACTTGGAACTGATTTAAACATAATAAGAATAATAAAACCTTAGTTTAAATTTAAAAAAAAAAAACGTTCTTCACATTTCTTGACATCGCATGTTTTTGTTGTCCTTTTTGGATATCCCAAACATGAGTAAGACCTCATCTGAAGCCCTGATGGTCCAGCTGCTTCTTCCTCAACCTGCACTACATCTGCACTGGATTTCTTAGTTTCCTGAATGCATTTCAAAATATTGCCTTAATGAACAAAATTACATAATGAGAAGTACATGCAGTGCATTTGCTTGTTCTGAAATTAATTTGTAATATGTAGGTAAATGGTTCAGGTTTTATGGAGCTGTACTAAGCCTACATCATCTGGATTGCAGTGCAATGAAATAATGTATTCATGAATTATATGCTACATGCATTTGGGCATCCCAATTTATTGCACCTTTTTACTACCTTCAAGTATAACGTGTATTCTCAAAATAGCCAGTGTGATTGATTACATTCATGGATAAAATTGTCTAAACAGGGTAGGGTAGCTTATTCTTCTGTCTTCAACAAGACGAGGTGTAATGCAAGCTAAAGTTACATGCCCTACACACAAACAACTTTCAAATCATGTTTCCATTGTACAATGGGTGGCGATTTAGGGTTAGCATGCAGCTTCGCAATGTGGGTAGTTTTCCGACTAGCTAACTAACAGCGACCTGGGCTTTTTGATAGCCCTATGGGTGGAAAAAACTTCTGGCATATCTTTTATTTTTAGGTGGCTTTTCAGAGCACAAAAGGGTCAAAATATCAATGCTGAGACCAAACGAAATACTGATATGAGGCGTTATTATTTCCTGGCGAATTTAGTAGCTTACCGTATCAGACTACTAGCAGCACTCTTTCAGGATTCACGTAGTGTTTCTGACTCTGCCACTTCAGCCAATTAAATGACAGCATCTTGTCTCACAGGCTCGAGGGCGCATTGGAAAACTTAGAAATGTATTTATAACTCTTCTGGGCGACGAACATTGTATTGAAAATAATACGAATGAGTTTGCAAATATATTGTGCAAAATAATTATTTTCTCAAATTAACAAAATATTGGTAGGGACTTTTTTGTCTTTCCCAAACTTTGGTCGTGACTAGTCCCTACCAACCCTATGCAAACCTACGCCC
The DNA here is from genome assembly GCF_963457725.1 of Sprattus sprattus. Lineage (NCBI taxonomy): Eukaryota > Metazoa > Chordata > Actinopteri > Clupeiformes > Clupeidae > Sprattus > Sprattus sprattus. The sequence continues at coordinate 2,764 of NW_027666722.1, read as the reverse complement.
TTGAGAAATACACACAATATATTTTCATTGCTTCAATTTATTGAATTTCGTATTAATACATTTACATTTAGTCAGACAGATTTACAAGGAGATGTAAAACTACAATTACTAAGAAGGCAAAGGGGGTGGAACCAGCGATCTGTTGCATGCAATCCATGAGCTGTAACCGCTACACCAAAGTCACATATTCGACATCAGACAAAATATCACGTCTTAGACAGCCTATAGACAGTTTCATATATTGCTGTCGCAGCCGCGGCAGTGTTGAATTTTGACATGATTATGGTCTTGAATTCTTCATAACGCGTTCATGGTCATATCCTGCCATAGCGGAGAAAAAACGGAGTCTTTTTCTTTGAGTTTAGACTATTAAAAATCATGGTTTTGGTGATCGACCTTTCCTGCCTCTTGAAGCAGGACGTGCACGCTCAAATTGCCTGACGAGTTTAGCCTGGGACAACTTAACTAGAGGAATTTTTATCTTAGCGCACGTCGCCAGACCGGCTTGGCCTGTTCTCATTTAGCGAGCTATATTATCTCATGTCGCGAGCTAAATTAATTATCTTAGCTTCAGTTGTACGCCGAAAAGGGCCCTGATGCAGAGGATATCTTTTAGAAAAAATGCATTTGTGAAACTACGTGCGTTAGGAAAGTTCCAAAAATCCACACGAACGAATGCAGGGATTTGTAACTCGTGTTCGTCAGGTTGCAAACAAATGTCATGGGGTAATTTTTTTGTGAATCAAAAAATACATTTGTGAAACATGAAATACATTTGTGAATCGCGCTTGTTTGTTTGAATCGCGTTTTTTTTTTTTTTGTGACTCGCGTTTAATTTGTTTGAATCGTGTTTCGTTTGTTTGTAAATTAGGAAACTAATCTAACTCCATAGAGAGTCGACTGACTAATGGAAACATTGCCTCGGGACCTAATCGGCATAAACCAGGTAACTGTAAACTCCAGTGTTTTCTTTTAGGTTTTAATGGGCTACAACACACACAAGCATCGAACCAGGCATGCTGTGTGGTTGGGAGAGGGTTTGCCGGCTAGTTTTTAAGAGTGTGGCTCCGGACATAGTTATTTGTAGTGAAGCTAGCTAGTAGGCTAACCGCCTACAGTATATTACAGTTAGCTGGATATTACAGTTAGTATCTGTTTGTCAAAATGTAGATTTAAGATAAAAGAAAAATACACTGTTTTGGTAATGTTTGCTGTGGATTTATTTATATATATATTTATTTAAAAAAATTAAAAAGAGTCAGAAAGCTGCATGGTTGATGTTGATAGTGAAACTGCTGCTGGTGAATTTAGCAATGTCTTTGTCTATAAATAGTAGTTATCCCTACTTGACTTAACTTTGGTGAGATGCATAGTTCAGGGACCCAAGATGAAGTGTGTTGTTTAATAAAAGGACACAATAGTTATTTTCTCATAACACTTCACTTAGTGTTGAACGTTGTGGCTCAGAGCCAACAATGTGTGGATGAAAGAGGGTGTCAAAATGGTTGCACTCAAACACAAGGGCCGTGCACAGAAGTTGCAGGCCACATTTATTTTAAATCTAGAGGCACATGCACAGAGATGAGGCAGATGCTGTCAAATGTTCAAACATAACAGACATGTCAGCTGCAGGGGCTGCAGTAGCTTCAACAGCTACAGTGTTACGACCCTGTGCCAAGGCCACACATCTACAGTGTTACGACCCTGTGCCAAGGCCACACATCTACAGTGTTACGACCCTGTGCCAAGGCCACACATCTACAGTGTTACGACCCTGTGCCAAGGCCACACATCTACAGTGTTACGACCCTGTGCCAAGGCCACACATCTACAGTGTTACGACCCTGTGCCAAGGCCACACATCTACAGTGTTACGACCCTGTGCCAAGGCCACACATCTACAGTGTTACGACCCTGTGCCAAGGCCACACATCTACAGTGTTACGACCCTGTGCCAAGGCCACACATCTACAGTGTTACGACCCTGTGCCAAGGCCACACATCTACAGTGTTACGACTCTGTGCCATATCTTCAACATCTGCAGTGTTACCACCCTGTGCTAAGGCCACAGCAACAGGAGGGAGGCGAGAGGTTGGATTTTCCTCTCCTCCTTGTGTCTCCTTCTCTCATTTTCGTTGTGCCTGCTTGTACAATGCGTCATGGGTGTTATACTCTCCTGTGTTCACTTTTTGACAGGCTTTCCATCTTCCCAAACAGACGTTTGACCTGCTCTCTATCTTCCCTGTCATCGTTGGTGAATGACAGATACTGTAACTCTCTCCCCTCCACTTCCCCACAGTGTTTCCACATATGGCAGTCATGTGACTGGGTAGAGCATTGATTTCAAAACGCTTCTCTTCCCAATGCACACATTATTTTGTATTATTATTATAAGTATTAAAAGTGTTATAAGTATAATATTTATTATAAGTATTATTATTATTTTTTTATGTTTTTGTTACAGAGACGAAAGAGATGGCAGCACTATGCACCAAATAGTATCTTAATTCTCATAACTTTGGGTTGCAGCAGCTGCAACCAAGTTCATTATGCCCCTCCCCAAGCCAACTTAGCCTTGTATATTGGATAATGTGTATGCAGTTCACAGATTTTTACACGGATAAATTATTATAAAGCCAAGTACGGTGAATTTAATTAATTTCTGTTTTAAGATATACAGTATGGTCCCCTGCAGTATGGTTCAGGCTCTGAACTGAATTTGGTTAGGGGATGTATGCCACTGCCTGTCAGAGAAGGTGTAGC
>NW_027666723.1:0-5000 GCF_963457725.1 Sprattus sprattus | reverse complement strand
GGGATTTGTTTTCCGATACTGACCGGCAGACTATACATTAACCCACTTACTATAGGGTTACTTGCCAAAACGATAAAACACATTCCTCCAAAATAACTCTTTTTAATGATTTTGTAGCCGTTTCATGACTTGAAAAAAGTTATTCACGTGAATAGAACTCTAAAGTTTCAGGTGTTGCATAGCAACCCATTACAAACTACAATGAATTGAAAAAAATGAATGGACTACTTGTGGAAGGATATGAAAGATGTGAATTATAAGCCCAAAACCCCAGCAGCAGTCATTAATTTAATGCAGTTTTCTATATCAAGTCAGCATAAATGTCAGACTTGGGTGGCCCATTCAAATCGATGGGACTTTTCCAACATTCTGAGGAGCTATTATATCACTACTTATAATTACATGCTCATGGCTGTTGATATATCGCACATTTTTAAGGATGTAATGTTTAGTACTTGGTACATGGTATCGCTCATTTTTAAGATGACGTCACTGGAGGGCAATAAGAATACTTATCAGACCGCAGACCGGCAAGGACGTCAATACGCGGCTGGCATTACTACCCATTAGCCAATCAGAATGCTTGTACTGTCGTTGCCATATTATAAAACAGTATAACAAGAGGCAGTACTATAGTTGGAGTGGCTCACACACGACCGTGTTCTATGCCAGCTAGAGATTCAATCTTCACAATCATGACTTCACAAAAGAGGACTATTCAGTTCTAAGTGTACTGATGGTCATAAGTGGTACAAGACGCACAGATGTATTCGGAGGGTCCATTATGGCGTGTGTGTGTGTGTGTGTTTGTGTGTGTGCTGTGTGGGTGTGTGTGGGTGTGTGTGTGTGGGTGTGTGTGGGTGTGTGTGTGTGTGTGTGTGTGTGTAGTTCAAAACATGTACAGACTTAATCTTCCCAGTTCTCTATAAAAGATTGAAATTCTTACTTTACTCTCACAGAAAGCGGTTGCCCAAGTGGGCATTCAAGTCGAGTATCGCCAAGCACTAAATCCGCCAAAATTCTCCCCCTGTTGAAAATATTATTTGATTTAGTACTCCATTTTGACTTGCCTGTTGGTGCCAAATAGAACCATAGGGAAACTTAACCGACAGGCTGTATTACTTTCAAGAAGACCTTTTCAAAGTTGAGTGACTACAGGCCGCATCCATTTTAGTTGTTGTTGTTTATACGGATTGGCATTTTGTGAGCAGGGCCTTGATTGGAAGGGGATAAAATGAATTAGCCGAGCTAACAGATGGCTAAAAGTGAGTTTCAGGCTTCCTCATGCACAAAATTGGAGTCAAAACACGTCTGTCTTTGACTTTGCAGTGTATTATCTTAGAAGCACTGTTTGTAATTGTTGTATAATCCCTGGGTTCCTCTCCTTTGCAGTGTATTATCTTAGAAGCACTGTTTGTTATTGTTGTATAATCCCTGGGTTCCTCTCCTTTGCAGTGTATTATCTTAGAAGCACTGTTTGTTATTGTTGTATAATCCCTGGGTTCCTCTCCTTTGCAGTGTATTATTTTAGAAGCACTGTTTGTTATTGTTGTATAATCCCTGGGTTCCTCTCCTTTGCAGTGTATTATTTTAGAAGCACTGTTTGTTATTGTTGTATAATCCCTGGGTTCCTCTCCTTTGCAGTGTATTATTTTAGAAGCACTGTTTGTTATTGTTGTATAATCCCTGGGTTCCTCTCCTTTGTTCTCGTCTCTCCATCTATCCCTCTTTCTGTGTCCTCCTCTTTCTTCTTCTCTTTTTTTACTTCTCCCTCCTTCCATCCCTCCTTCCATCACGCCTCTCCCTTCCTCTTCTTCTTTTTCTTCTTCATCTCTTTCTCTCTATCACCCTTTCTCAGCCCTATGGATTGTATAGGTCTACATTGAATGCTCTCATGTATTCTTTCTTTTGAAGGGTGCAGTCATATAAAGGTTTTAATACTGGTTCAATAAATGAGTGTTAAACATCTCTCTATCTCTCTCTCTCTCTCTCTCTCTCTCTCCCTCTCTCTCCCTCTCTGTCCCTCGCTACAGCAACAGGAGCAGGACCCCACCAACCTGTACATCTCCAACCTGCCAGTGTCCATGGATGAGCAGGAGCTGGAGAACATGCTCAAGCCCTTCGGACACGTCATCTCCACGCGCATCCTCCGAGACGCCAACGGAGTCAGCAGAGGGGTCGGCTTCGCCAGGTGGGTTTACCTGTCTATCTGCCGCCCAGTGACCCAGGAAGTAGATTTATTTATACCCCCCCCCCCCCCCCCCACACACAAACACACACACACACACACACACACACACATGTGCGCATCCTCAAAGGATGTCAGGAGTCAGCAGAGGGGTCAGCAGAGGGGTCGGCTTCGCCAGGTGGGTTTACCTGAAGAGCTTTTAAGGGTTTGGATAAACCAGGGAAGAGCTTATGAATATGTCTTATCATTCCAGCATGAGTGACAGGGAGTTGAGGCTGAGTTAAGAAGCATTCTGATGGATATATGCATGGACTACCTCTTTCTCTCTCTCTTTCTATCTCTCTCTTTCTCTCTCTCTCTCTCTCTCTCTCTCTCTCTTTCGCTCTCTCTCTCTCTCTATCTCTCTCTCTTTCTATCTCTCTTTCTCTATCTTTCTCTATCTTTCTCTATCGTTCTCTCTCTCTCTCTCTTTCGCTCTCTCTCTCTCTATCTCTCTCTCTTTCTATCTCTCTTCCTCTATCTTTCTCTATATTTCTCTATCGTTCTCTCTCTCTGTCTCTTTTCATGCTGCTGGCAAAGCAACCCAAAGAACACGAGCCACCCTCGTCTCTCTATCTCTCCATCACCCCTTCTCCATCTCTCTCTCTCTCTCATCACTCTCTCTCTCTCTCCATCACTATCTATGTATATCTCCATCTCTATCTCTCTCAATCACTATCTCTCTCTATCTGATACTTATCGTGAGTAGAGGGGGCTCCTTGAGAATGAGAACTTGAGATCAAGGCTGAGTTTTGTTCAGCTTTCTGACAGAACTCTGCATGGAACAGCCACTGTTTACCCAGACGGGGCTTAGTGTGTTCATGCTCTGTGTTGTGCTCTGCGCTGAGTGTCCTGTTAGCCACTCTTTGAGAACGGGAAGGAGAACATGAGTGTGAGTCTTAGCTTTGAAACGTTCTGATAAAACTGTTCGTGGAACAGCTAGTTTGAGCTCTGCATTGAGTGTCCTGTTAGCCATTTTTTTGAGAACGAGTACATTAGAATGAGTCTGAGCTTTGAAACTTTCTGATAAAACTGTTTGTGGAACAGCTAGTTTGTGCTCTGCACTGTGGCCGACTAAGCTCACCCCTGATAAAACTGTTTGTGGAACAGCTAGTTTGAGCTCAGCGCTGTGGTGGACTAAGCACACCCCTGATAAAACTGTCCGTGGAACAGCTAGTTTGAGCTATTCGCTGTGGTGGACTAAGCACACCCCTGATAAAACTGTTTGTGGAACAGCTAGTTTGAGCTCAGCGCTGTGGTGGACTAAGCACACCCCTGATAAAACTGTTCCTGGAACAGCTAGTTTGTGCTCAGCGCTGTGGCCGACTAAGCACACCCCTGATAAAACTGTTCCTGGAACAGCTAGTTTGTGCTCAGCGCTGTGGTGGACTAAGCACACCCCTGATAAAACTGTTTGTGGAACAGCTAGTTTGAGCTCAGCGCTGTGGTGGACTAAGCACACCCCTGATAAAACTGTTTGTGGAACAGCTAGTTTGAGCTCAGCGCTGTGGTGGACTAAGCACACCCCTGATAAAACTGTTCCTGGAACAGCTAGTTTGAGCTCAGCGCTGTGGTGGACTAAGCACACCCCTGATAAAACTGTTCCTGGAACAGCTAGTTTGTGCTTGTCACTGTGGCCGTCTAAGCACACCTCTTTAAACACTAAACTCTCTCACTAAAGGGCCTGAGCCCACAGGAGACGATGAACAACAACAACAACAACAACAACATCAACAATAACAACAATAACAACAATAACAACACCTTGCAGGGATTTCACTCCAGCGAGCCGGTGATTCACGGGGAACCTCCTCACCCCAAACTCACACCCCACTCCCTTCACGGCCCCCACAGCACCTGTCACTCGCCACGCTCTCTTCACCTGCTCTAGAGGAACAGACTGTGTGTGTTTGTGTGTGTGTGTGTGTGTGTGTGTGTGTGTGTGTGTGTGTGTGTTTGTGTGTGTGTGTGTGTGTGTGTGTGTGTGTGTGTGTGTGTGTGTTTGTGTGTGTGTGTGTGTGTGTGTGTGTGTGTGTGTGTGTGTGTGTGTGTGTGTGTAGGATGCATTTCATATAATCAGACAGAATGGCACACTTATATGTTAAGGCTTTTGTAGTAGCATGTGGACAACATGCATGATGGCGTTGCCTCTTCATAAACTAGTGCATTTGGTTGCACATGATGTATTCTATCTATAAAAACTAGGGATAAACAAATGACGCCAGAATGCAACACATTTGGCCTGAAAACAATATAACCCTCATAATAACAGTGAAATATAACCCTAGTACTCCCCTCTGGGCTGTACATTATACCCTACATACTTCACAATACACTACCACTAAACAACACAGCACAGCACAGCACCACACCACACCACACCACACCACACCACACCACACCACACCACACCACACCACACCACCACACCACACCACACCACAGAACAGCTTCATTTGAAAGGTTCTTCAAACATGAACACCCAAGGCTATTTTGGTCCCCATTCCACTTGTGCCCTGGATGCTAAACCATAGCTTGTCCCTCATCAAAAGATATAAATATTTAAGGGGAATATAAACTGGGCTAAGGCAGAGAAGTATCTTGAGAAAGCAGAGAGATGGGAAAATAACAGGAGGAGGATTTGAAAAAAAGAGGAGAGTAAGTGTTTAAGCAGGCGCAGAGAGAAGGGGCAATTAGAGACAGACTGGAGATATACAGTATAGACATAGAGAGAGAGAGACGGAGAGAGAGAGAGACGGAGAGAGAGAGAGAC
>NW_027666724.1:15000-30000 GCF_963457725.1 Sprattus sprattus | reverse complement strand
ATTCTGGTAATGTCTCTTGGGATGTCGTCATGGCGTCTCTTTCATGTCTCTGCTGCGACCCCGCAATGCTCCTCTGAGGTTCTGTAATATCCCTGTGTGTGTGTGTGTGTGTGTGTGTGTGTGTGTGTGTGTGTGTGTGTGTGTGTGTGTGTGTGTGTGTGTGTGTGTGTGTGTGTGTGTGTGTGTGTGTGTGCTGTCCGGGCTCTGCCAGATTGGGATGACGTGGCAGATGTAAGGCCAGTGTTGTCCTTGTCTCTCCCTCTCCCTCTCCTTCTCCCTCTCCCTCCCCCTCTCCCTCTCTCTCTCCTTCTCCCTCTCCCTCTCTCTCTTTCTCTGTCTCCTTCTCTGTCTCTTTCTCTGTCTCTTTCTCTTTCTCTCCCTCTCTCTCTTTCTCTTTTTCTGTCTCTTTCTTCATCATGTTGCTTTCCTGTTGCTTTTCTCCACCCCTTCCCTCTTTACCTTCCTCCTGTTCTTCTTCCATTCTATCTTTATCTCTCTCCTTTTGTACTGCACCCTCTCATTTTCTCAAGTCGACTGCTTCTTTATCTTCACAATCTTTCATGCTTTGAGTGTGTATACAAACCCACCATCCTTCTTTCCTCTCCTTCTCTGTCCTCTCTTTGTTTTTTTTGTGGGGACTGAGGCCCTGTTTGGATTTCTCAAAGCACACACTGGTAAGGGAGTGATGTCATCTCATTTCATCTTTCTACTCTCTTTGTCTTTCTTTCACTTGTCTTCTTTCTCTCTCACTCTCTCTCTCTCTCTCTTGCTCCTCTTTCTCTACCTGAAGGCCAGCAGAGGCAGTCACCCTCTGTCTATCATCTCTTCCACCCCACCACCCCTCTGGAGTTCTGGAGTCTGGAGTCTTCTGAGAGAGAAAGAGAGAGAGAGAGAAAACGACAGCCTCTTTCACTCCATCCCTATCTAGCAACATAACATAGATAGAAGGAATGAGAGAGAGAGAGAAAGAGAGAGAGAGAGAGAAAACGACAGCCTCTTTCACTCCATCCCCTATCTAGCAACATAACATAGATAGAAGGAATGAGAGAGAGAGAGAGAGAAAGTGAGTGATAGAGAGAGAGAGAGAGAGAGTGTGTATCACTTTAAACAGCAACATGACAGTGACGGAGAGGGCAAGAGAGAGAGAGAGGCGCTGTCTCAAGTCCTGCCACACACAGCAACACACAGCTGTGATGGAGAGAATTGGAAAGAGATGAAGAAAGAGAAGAAAGAGAGAGAGAGAGGATGGAGAAAGAGAGAGAGAGCAAGCCTCCATCACCCTGCGCTCCCCGTGCTGTCCTCCCTCCATCCCGTTAGTGAGCCACTGCCTTGGCTGCTCGAGTTGCCCTCCCTGGTCTGAGTGACGCAGATTCGTTCATATTTCAGCTCGCTCGCCTTTGCCTTAATGCGCTCTGCTGGCAGCCCCCCCCCCCCCCCCCCCCCCCCCCCCCCCCCCCACCCCCGCCTCACAGCGCTTCAGAGAAAGAGGAGAGGGAAGGAGGGAGAGAAAGAGGGAGAGAGAGGTGGAGGAGAAGTGGAACAGAGATGAGTGAGAAGAGGAAAAGAGAGGGAGACAGAGAGGAAGGAAAGATAGAAAGAGGGCAGATAGTCAGCCTTGTAGCAAGATGGAGCGTGTGAGAGGGAGAGAGAAGGGGGGGAGAGATGAGGGAAGACAGAGAAATAGAAGGAAGAGGAGAAACAGGGGGGTACAGAGAGCTAGAGAGAGAGAAGGAGGGAGTAAGAGCGAGTAAGAGATAGATGCAGGGAGAGGAGGAGGAGACGGAGAGGAGAAGACGGAGAGTAGGAGAGGGAGAGTAGGAGAGGGAGAGGAGGAGAGGGAGAGGAGAAGACGGAGAGTAGGAGAGGGAGAGGAGGAGAGGGGAGAGGAGAAGAGGGAGAGGAGAAGACGGAGAGGAGGAGAGGGAGAGGAGGAGAGGGAGAGGAGGGGGGTGAGCCTGGCAGAGCCGAGGCACTGAGGGAGTAAGCCAGGAGAAGAGCCGTGTTATCCCTGTTCAACAGAACACACACCGCTCTGGCACACACAACAAGTAGTCCAGGCTGCCTGGCCTTTCAAGCCAACTCAAAGCTCCCACTGTCACGCCTCCACTTGCCTAAGACTCTGCCCGAGGACATGGCTGAGATTCTGTGCAGATGTGCCTGAGACATAGCTGAGATGGGTCTGAGCTGTTTCGGAGGGTGTGTTTTTTTGTGTTGTGATGGCGCATTAAGAGATTTGTGCTCTCGTAAAGCACTCTACCGAAGGGTGGGGATGATGGTTGAACAGTCAGGGTAAATAGCATGCGCAATTTTCAGAGCCTGCTCATTTTATTCTCACACCGTAACACCCCTCCTAACCTCCACACACACACACACACACACACACACACACATAGACACACACACACACACACACACACACACACAGACACACACACACACACACACACACACACTCACACTCACACTCACACATACTGACAAACAGACACGCAGACACAGACACACACACACACAGACACACACAACACAAAAACAGACATAAAAACACACACACACACACACACACACACACACACACTCACACTCACACTCACACATACTGACAAACAGACACGCAGACACAGACACACACATTCACACAGACACACACAACACAAAAACAGACATAAACACACACACACACATACACACACACAGGCATTTTTCCAGCCAGCTAACATAACACTGTGAAAACTTCACACAAGCAGAATTTTATATGATTACATCAATTCTGCATGTCTTCCCGCCCCATGCAGGGGTTATATGAGGATAGCGGTGTAGGAGGAAAGAGCAGAGGAGAGGAGAGGAGAGGAGAGGAGAGGAGAGGAGAGGAAAGGAGGCTGCCAGGTACAGAGCAGTGTGTGTCGTCCTCTTCTAGCGCTTCTTCTCTCTCTCTCCGTTTTCCCTCCCTCCTTCTCTCTCTCTCTCTCTCTGTCTTCCTCTCTCTGTTTTTCTCTGTGTGTCTTACTCCCTCACTCTCTCCCTCTTTCTCTACTCTCCTCTTCTGTCTCTTCCATCACGGTGACCTGATTAGTGTTCTATCTGCAGAATAGCAGACTGCTCTAAATATAGCCTGTTTAAAACAGAGAGAGAGAGGAAAAAAGAAGGAAAAAAAAAAAAAACAGCTCAAGTTTGCCATCACTACCATTATTATAGTGAGAGGGGCGGTGTGGGGTGTGGGGTGGGGGGGGGGTTGGGGTGATGGCTCAAGCCAACCCCACAAAAAGATCTCCCTCCTGGGCAAGAAAGGCTATGAAGACCTGGGTGCAGCAGTTGCCCTTGACATTCCTAATGATGAGGCTGAATGTTCCTGGCATGCCAGTTATAAGTCCATGGGCCCAACGTGCATGCAACACACGAACACACACACACACACACACACACACACACACACACATACACACACACACACACACACACACTCACACACACACACACACACACACACACATACACATACACACACACACACACACACACCCACACACACACACACACACACACACACACACACACACACACACACACACACACACAAACACACACACATACAATACAGACACTTTTAGACACAGGACACACACCACCAAAGATGAGACCTACATCATTATCATTATCCTGCTGAATGTATCCAGGTTCCAGAGTCAATGGACATAGACCATAAGAATAACTAGAATGCGTTTCGTGAACGAACTGCGAGAGTGTGCTTGCTCTGTGACAGAGAGAACAAGTGCCTATGAATTAACATGTATTTACATCTACTCAATCAGTGTAGTGGGGCCTTCTTCCAATATATTTTAGCAAGCAACCAAGCTCAACCATTATATTTTGGCTCCACTGACGTTTAGACATATGAGGGTATCTCAGAGTTTCGTTATACTGACTTACTGAGCTAAGTGAATTGTTGAAATTGCTATCTTGGTAAAAGGAAACATCTCTGCAACAATATTAGAATGAATGCGGTTACATAGCCAGCTTTACTTAAAGTTTATTGTAAGATAGGCCTATATGTTAGACTTAATGCAGTTAGAGTTGGTCTGTAGGTGTAGTATGAAACGTAAGCAACACTTTTACTGTATAGATAGAGAGCACGTGTATCACATTGGTTTATAGTCTGTCAAATTAGTTCTAGTTATTGGTGTTCGTTGCCATACAAAGTTAGTCTTCTCTTATAAGCCTAGGTAGTACATCTGATTAGAGCTAGCAACCATGAATTGCAGATTAAGGGGTCCCCTATCTCAGTGTTCATTTTGGCAGCTATTTTTAGATTCAGTCTTAAGACAAAAATGCATATTAGTTTTAGTCACATTTAGTCATAGTTATCCTTCTTAGTTTCAGTCTAGTTTTCGAAAACTCATTACAATTTAGTCTAGTTTTAGGCACATTTAAAATTCCATATTATAGCCACATTAAACTCATTCCCTTCCCTTCTCAGGCCCAGGGACCTCCTGTGTTGTGTCAACTGCATAGTAGTCTAGCTTGCAGTACTTACATTGTGGATGCAATTAGTCTCCAAGATACAGATCTCATGCCTACAGCTGAATTCGAATTTGTTTGTAATAAATAATCGAATGTGATGATGAAGTACGGTACGCAGCGTCTTAACTGAAGCTCAACTCAACTATTACAGCAGCTAGCTTGCCTTTAACGCTAACTGAAAACACATCGGAACACAGTGGCTAGCTAGGTAGCTAGCTGCTAATAAGTAACATATATAAGTAACACATCAGCAGTAATGAATCAAGTGTACTGATATTAAATGTACTACTAAATGTACTACTAACATGCCATTCTTAAATTAAAGCCAGTGACATGATGGTTAACGATTAACGATGGATACCGACAATTAGCATACCTAGCTAGGTAGCATTACCATTGGATTTCAATGGCAGTTATGCTAGCTCTGGCTATCCAGTCAAAGGAGCCTTGTTTCTGGACACGTATCACTTGACGAGCGAGGGCAATACAGTCATCTGGAAAGTTTAAAATGATACTAAACGAAGGGAAATCTACTGTATGGAGAATTTTCTGCTCAGTAGACAATGCAGATTCTAATTAGGCTGGTGGATATGTCCAATGTAAGAAGTGTGAAGTTTTAATGAAATATGATTGATGCAACTGTCGTTCTCCATAACAACTTGGATTAACCTGGATGGCTGGATGAAGTTTCAGACCGAACGTCAAAGATCTTCAATGGTAAGACTTGTCGGTTGTGCCTCTGTTGGTGTCTCGTAAAACGTGAATTTTATTAAAGCATAGCGTGTGTATTGTGTAGCTATTTCATTCCGAGATTGCAGGGGAGTGAAATGCTCCGCTCTGCTGCTGGTATACAGACAGCCGGAAAGGTTAACAAACGGAATGAAATAGCTACACATTACACACGCTATGCCTTAATAAAACCCTCGTTACTCACATACTGGTTAACACTGTTAGAGCGGGTGTATAAACTGTACCTGAAACTGTTGCCACTACATTCGTTTTAATATTTTGCACTCTCTATCTAACCACTTCTGGCATTTAAGAGAGCTTCTCCTATGTCAACTGATCTAATGTCAGTTGGCTAGAGTGCGTGACGTCAGGCAGCTATTTTAGATTCAGCAGCTATTTTAGATTCAGTGCATATTAGTTTTAGTCACATTTAGTCATAGTTATCCTTCTTAGTTTCAGTCTAGTTTTCGAAAACTGAGCACACTACAACAGCTACATCCTCAAACGTTTTTCAGTTAACCTAATGATTCAAGGTCTCTCATGAATCATTACTCCCAGGACACGGGTTAATGTTAACTCACGCTATCGGCCACAACAAGTTAACCATTCTTTCAGTATAAGCAACTTTTGCATAGCCCCGCACAGCTAGGATAGCTCACGTTACCGTAGTAGGAATACAAGTCTTAGCTCACTATATCCACACAACTAAATTCATGAATTACTTCACAGGTTTACTTAACAACTTGAATTAAGGAAAATGATCCCCCGTTACGGCTAGCTGAAACTGCCAGTGGATACTCCCGTTACGTAGTGTTAGTTAGCCTTTAGCCCCGTACTCAGATGTTACAGCTGCTTAACACAACTAGGATAGCTAACGTTACCGTAGTGGGAATACAAGCTTTAGCTCACTATATCCACACAACTAAATTCATGAATTACTTCAAAGGTTTACTTCACAACTTGAATTAAGGAAAATGGCGTCTCCAACGTTAACGTAACGTTAATTTATATGTTAGCTGCTACCATTAAAATTTCAGTCAGTACACTGACAGTACAAAATGCTGCCATTCAACTCACCTTAACGAAGAGGAAATACGGTAGCTAGGTTAGAAACTGTAGTTACTCTTATTCTTTCTCAAAGTTGAATTGAGAGGGACAGAGAAATACGGTTCCTCTTATTCTTTTTCAAAGTTGAATTGAGAGGGACAGAGAAAATGCGGTTCCTTGGATTTGGCGAGCGGAGGTGTCAGTGAGAGGCACAGCTGCAAGCCAGTTTAATGACCCTATTATGACGTCATAATGGCAGAGCCCTCTGCCATGCAAGTCTATGGAGAAAAAAGGGGATGAAAAAGAGGGATAAAAAAGGAGTGGCATGGGGTACCGCCACGAAAAGTCATAGCAGCTTGCACCAGATCGGGCCGGACGTTTTGGTGTTTGAATGGCGTCTCTAGCTCAATCGGGCGAGGAGTAGTTAGCTGCAAGAAAAACGTACGGAATAAATAAATAAATAAACTAGAATGCGTTTCGTGAACGAACTGCGAGAGTGTGCTTGCTCTGTGACAGAGAGAACAAGTGCCTATGAATTAACATGTATTTACATCTACTCAATCAGTGTAGTGGGGCCTTCTTCCAATATATTTTAGCAAGCAACCAAGCTCAACCATTATATTTTGGCTCCACTGACGTTTAGACATATGAGGGTATCTCAGAGTTTCGTTATACTGACTTACTGAGCTAAGTGAATTGTTGAAATTGCTATCTTGGTAAAAGGAAACATCTCTGCAACAATATTAGAATGAATGCGGTTACATAGCCAGCTTTACTTAAAGTTTATTGTAAGATAGGCCTATATGTTAGACTTAATGCAGTTAGAGTTAGTCTGTAGGTGTAGTATCAAACGTAAGCAACACTTTTACTGTATAGATAGAGAGCACGTGTATCATATTGGTTTATAGTCTGTCAAATTAGTTCTAGTTATTGGTGTTCGTTGCCATACAAAGTTAGTCTTCTCTTATAAGCCTAGGTAGTACATCTGATTAGAGCTAGCAACCATGAATTGCAGATTAAGGGGTCCCCTATCTCAGTGTTCATTTTGGCAGCTATTTTTAGATTCAGTCTTAAGACAAAAATGCATATTAGTTTTAGTCACATTTAGTCATAGTTATCCTTCTTAGTTTCAGTCTAGTTTTCGAAAACTCATTACAATTTAGTCTAGTTTTAGGCACATTTAAAATTCCATATTATAGCCACATTAAACTCATTCCCTTCCCTTCTCAGGCCCAGGGACCTCCTGTGTTGTGTCAACTGCATAGTAGTCTAGCTTGCAGTACTTACATTGTGGATGCAATTAGTCTCCAAGATACAGATCTCATGCCTACAGCTGAATTCGAATTTGTTTGTAATAAATAATCGAATGTGATGATGAAGTACGGTACGCAGCGTCTTAACTGAAGCTCAACTCAACTATTACAGTAGCTAGCTTGCCGCTAACGCTAACTGAAAACACATCGGAACACAGTGGCTAGCTAGGTAGCTAGCTGCTAATAAGTAACATATATAAGTAACACATCAGCAGTAATGAATCAAGTGTACTGATATTAAATGTACTACTAAATGTACTACTAACATGCCATTCTTAAATTAAAGCCAGTGACATGATGGTTAACGATTAACGAGTTAACGATGGATACCGACAATTAGCATACCTAGCTAGGTAGCATTACCATTGGATTTCAATGGCAGTTATGCTAGCTCTGGCTATCCAGTCAAAGGAGCCTTGTTTCTGGACACGTATCACTTGACGAGCGAGGGCAATACAGTCATCTGGAAAGTTTCAAATGATACTAAACGAAGGGAAATCTACTGTATGGAGAATTTTCTGCTCAGTAGACAATGCAGATTCTAATTAGGCTGGTGGATATGTCCAATGTAAGAAGTGTGAAGTTTTAATAAAATATGATTGATGCAACTGTCGTTCTCCATAACAACTTGGATTAACCTGGATGGCTGGATGAAGTTTCAGACCGAACGTCAAAGATCTTCAATGGTAAGACTTGTCGGTTGTGCCTCTGTTGGTGTCTCGTAAAACGTGAATTTTATTAAAGCATAGCGTGTGTATTGTGTAGCTATTTCATTCCGAGATTGCAGGGGAGTGAAATGCTCCGCTCTGCTGCTGGTATACAGACAGCCGGAAAGGTTAACAAACGGAATGAAATAGCTACACATTACACACGCTATGCCTTAATAAAACCCACGTTACTCACATACTGGTTAACACTGTTAGAGCGGGTGTATAAACTGTACCTGAAACTGTTGCCACTACATTCGTTTTAATATTTTGCACTCTCTATCTAACCACTTCTGGCATTTAAGAGAGCTTCTCCTATGTCAACTGATCTAATGTCAGTTGGCTAGAGTGCGTGACGTCACAATGGCTCAACCTTCCCCATGTTAGTCAATGAGAGAAAAAGGGGATGAAAAAGAGGGATAAAAAAGGAGTGGCAAAGAGTATCGCCACGAAAAGTCATAGCAACCTGCACCGGATCGGGCCGGACATTTTGGTGTTTGAATGGCGTCTCTAGCTCAAACGGGCGAGGAGGAGTTAGCTGCAAGAAAAACGGGGAGAATAAATAAATAAATAAAGAAAACTTGACGATAACAATACTGTGCTTCCCTTCGGGCAAGCACACTAACTAGAATGCGTTTCGTGAACGAACTGCGAGAGTGTGCTTGCTCTGTGACAGAGAGAACAAGTGCCTATGAATTAACATGTATTTACATCTACTCAGTCAGTATAGTGGGGCCTTCTTCCAATATATTTTAGCAAGCAACCAAGCTCAACCATTATATTTTGGCTCCACTGACGTTTAGACATATGAGGGTATCTTTGTTGTTCTGTTTTTGTTTGTTTGTTTGCTTGTTTATTGTGAAAGGGTGTTACATTTGGTCATAGCCTAATAGTTCCAGAGTTTCGTTATACTGACTTACTGAGCTAAGTGAATTGTTGAAATTGTTATCTTGGTAAAAGGAAACATCTGTGCAACAATATTGGAATGAATGCGGTTACATAGCCAGCTTTACTTAAAGTTTATTGTAAGATAGGCCTATGTTAGACTTAATGCAGTTAGAGTTAGACTGTAGGTCTAGTATCAAACGTAAGCAACACTTTTACTGTATAGATAGAGAGCACGTGTATCACATTGGTTTATAGTCTGTCAAATTAGTTCTAGTTATTGGTGTTCGTTGGCATAAAAAGTTTGTCTTCTCTTATAAGCCTAGGTAGTACATCTGATTAGAGTTAGCAACCATGAATTGCAGATTAAGGGGTCCCCTATCTCAGTGTTCATTTTGGCAGCTATTTTTAGATTCAGTCTAAAGACAAAAATGCATATAAGTTTTAGTCACATTTAGTCATAGTTATCCTTCTTAGTTTCAGTCTAGTTTTCGAAAACTCATTACAATTTAGTCTAGTTTTAGGCACATTTAAAATTCCATATTATAGCCACATTAAACTCCTTACCTTACCTTCCCTTCTCAGGCCCAGGGACCTCCTGTGTTGTGTCAACTGTAGTAGTCTAGCTTGCAGTACTTAAATTGTGGATGCAATTAGTCTCCAAGATACAGATCTCATGCCTACAGCTGAATTCGAATTTGTTTGTAATAAATAATCGAATGTGATGATGAAGTACGGTACGCAGCGTCTTAACTGAAGCTCAACTCAACTATTACAGCAGCTAGCTTAGCTTGCTGCTAACACTAACTGAAAACACATTGGAACTCATAGTGGCTAGCTAGGTAGCTAGCTGCTAATAAGTAACATATATAAGTAACACATCAGCAGTAATGAATCAAGTGTACTGATATTATATGTACTACTAAATGTACTACTAACATGCCATTCTTAAATTAAAGCCAGTGACATGATGGTTAACGATTAACGAGTTAACGATGGATACCGACAATTAGCATACCTAGCTAGGTAGCATTACCATTGGATTTCAATGGCAGTTATGCTAGCTATGGCTATCCAGACAAAGGGCCTTGTTTCTGGACACGTATCACTTGACGAGCAATACAGTCATCTGGAAAGTTTAAAATGATACTAAACGAAGGGAAATCTACTGTATGGAGATATTTCTGCTCAGTAGACAATGCAGATTCTAATTAGGCTGGTGGATATGTCCAATGTAATAAGTGTGAAGTTTTAATGAAATGATTGATGCAACTGTCGTTCTCCACAATAACTTGGATTAACCTGGATGGCTGGTTGTAGTTTCAGACCGAACGTCAAAGATCTTCAATGGTAAGTCTTGTCGATTGTGCCTCTGTTGGTGTCTCGTAAAACGTGAGTTTAATTAAAGCATAGCGTGTGTATTGTGTAGCTATTTCATTCCGAGATGGCAGGGGAGTGAAATGCTCCGCTCTGCTGCTGGTATACAGACAGCCGGAAAGGTTAACAAACGGAATGAAATAGCTACACATTACACACGCTATGCCTTAATAAAACCCACGTTACTCACATACTGGTTAACACTGTTAGAGCGGGTGTATAAACTGTACCTGAAACTGTTGCCACTACATTCGTTTTAATATTTTGCACTCTCTATCTAACCACTCGTTCAGGTGTTTTCTTGAGTTGGTACAGCCAACTACTGCATACGTAGTTCCCGAACCACTTTTCCTCGTTAAGTTTTTCATCCTTTTTCACACTGTGTCTCTGCGTCGATATCGGAGATACCTAGCAAAATAAACCTGAGCCTGGGTGAAGGCATAATAGCTCGCTAGCTATCATCACTCTATTCACGATAGTATCAATAGTATATCTAGGTTTTCTTTGGTGACTGTTGTCGGGCCTTTTTAACTGTCTGAGGGTTGTGAACGTAAACAACTCGCTAGCTATACCTACTACTGTATCATGATATAAAGCTTAATGGTGGTTTTAGATTTACATGATTTTTATGGCATTTAAGAGGTATAAACCTTGATGGTGGTTTTCGATTAGCATGATTGTTATGGCATTTAAGAGAGCTTCTCCTAGCTCAGAGTGTGTGACGTCACAATGGCTCAACCTTCCACCATGTTAGTCAATGAGAGGAAAAGGGGATGAAAAAGAGGAATAAAAAAGGGATGGCAAGTTGTACCGCCACGAAAAGTCATAGCAGCTTGCACCGGATCGGGCCGGACGTTTTGGTGTTTGAATGGCGTCTCTAGCTCAATCGGGCGAGGAGTAGTTAGCTGCAAGAAAAACGTACGGAATAAATAAATAAATAAAGAAAACTTGACGATAACAATACTGTGCTTCCCTTCGGGCAAGCACACTAATAAAGAAAACTTGACGATAACAATACTGTGCTTCCCTTCGGGCAAGCACACTAATAACCAGAAGATTATCACAATTACAGCTTCCTTATGCCCTTACGGGCCAGAACACCCCACAACAACCTATAGACCTGAACCATTAAGACAGGACGGCCCTTACCCCCCATCCGGTCCAATAGACTTTCATCATAGTAGCCACTCGCACACACACACACACACACACACACACACACACACACACACACACACACACACACACACACACACACATGCACACACACACACACACGCACACACACACGCACACACACACACACACACACACACACGCACACACACACACACACACACACACACACACACATGCACACACACACACACACACACACACACACACACACACACACACACACACACACACACACACACGCACACACACACACACACACACACACACACACACACACACACACACACACACACATGCACACACACACACACACACACACACACACACACACGCGCACACACACACACACACACACACACACGCACACACACACACACACACACACACACACACACACACACACACACACACAGTCCAATAGACTTTCATCATTGTCCATCACTCTCCATTACGTCCTGCTGGTCCCATCATGGTCAATACACCATCACAGGTGATGGGGCTTTCTCAGTGGAGCATTATACCATTAGAGAGATACAGTAATGGCGTAGTGCCATTAGAGTGCTTTGCACGGACAGCATTTAAAGGCTCGGGGCCCATCCATATGATGTGCCAGTCCGATGGTTATCTCTCATCTGAGTCATGGCGGAGTCACTTAGCTACTTTACGGCCTCCTACCTATGGCTGATGGTCATTTACGTGAAGAGATCTTCCTCTCTGGTTTGTGTGAAAGGGCGATGTGGCTTTCTGGCATTCACCCAAAGCTCAACACACACACACATACCTACACACACACACACACACACACACACACACACACACACACACACACACACACACACACACACACATACATAGTTACTGCTCTCATATGAATCAACCTATAAATGCACTGATAACCATGTGCACACACACAGACACAAAGTACTCTATATGTACTTGGACAGCTCCTTTTTAATACCGCCATCAGTGTGTATTACATTGGACGTCTCAGGGCTCAGGACTGTGTGTGTGTGTGTGTGTGTGTGTGTGTGTGTGTGTGTGTGTGTGTGTGTGTGTGTGTGTGTGTGTGTGTGTAGTGGTCTCAGGGCTCAGGACTTCAGGGGTAAAATCACACTTATTCTCCCCATTGTTCCAGCTGTCTGTCCACTCAATAGCTTGGGTCCACATCCGGTTCAGAAATGGTCCAGAATCAGCAGCTGTTGCGAAACGAACCAGAGATAAATAGAGCCTAGTGGAGATGCTCCAATCCCAACGTCTAAAGGTAACTGGTAAAGGTCTGGTATTTAGAAGACGCTTTCATCCAAAGCGACTTACATTGATTCAAACTGTTTGTGAGCCTGTGTTTACCACAGATGTTCCCACAAGCGCCTCTGCCCTAAAACACTGTGTGTGTTTTTAATGTGTTTTCCTGTTCCGAGCATTCCTGTGGTAATTTCATTGAAATTAATTTAATCATGAGATTTCATTAGTGTCATGGTAACGCCGCGGACCTGGCTCATTAAGCTAAGAATGGCAATCAGAAAAAGACAAAAAGGGGTAGAGGATTAGATGACGACTCGGCAACAGCCAATGACAACTCCTTTGCGATGAACGCTTCATTTCCCACTCCCGAGCTCCTAGCTTTAGGAAGGAGACGACAACTCAGCGGCAGCCGGTGAGAAACCCTCTGAGATGAAGGCATCGCTGCTCAGGCCTTACCAGAGTTTTTGGAGTTTAAATGAAGCCACACTCCATTCAGCTGTTTAAGCTTATCGACTGACTGGTGCCATTTGCATCGGATGGCCATTGGTGGCTGGTGTGTAATGGCTCCGGTAAATAGAGGGCCTGGTATTGATGCTCTACTTATGTTTATGGCTCAGATCGATAATATCATGATGGCGGAAGGGTCTGGAAGCTCAGCTGATGCATGGGCTAACAACAGCAGGCACTGAGTCACCACTGTTTCACTAATTCACCACACCAGCAGCGCACTGATTCACCACTGTTTCACTAATTCACCACACCACTGATGCAGATACTAGGACTAGTTAAAATATTGGTTAAAGGACAAGAGTTGATACTACTACTACTACTAACCTAACCAGTGAGTGAAAATACGATGGAGGTAATTGGGAACAACTGAGATCAACACGGGGTACCTTAGAGAGCTTTTTAAAGAAGAAACGGTGTATTAAGACTGTTGACCCACATTGGTTCACTAGCAGCTTACGGGTTCACCATACCACTCGTACACTATTTTACATATCAGCTTAACCTCTCCAGTGCACTGAGTCGTACTTAGTACTGACTTATACAGTGGTTCAAGGCCTAGTAAGTACTGTCCGTGATACGAACCTAACCTGTGAGTGAAAGTACAGTGGATGTGAACCACTTTTTTTTTACTGGAGCTATTTTAAGACTGCTGACCCAGAAGACAGATTGCAGAGTCACTTTTGGAGACTAGACTATAGCGGGAGTAAAGACACTTGTTTTATGGCTGGTATCCATAAAACTTTAAGACCACTTTAAACTGCTCTTTAATTCATAGATGGTGTCCGGAACACTTCAACAGGACCAAGACAAGAGGCAAACCAAGACAAGAGAACCCAGAAAGATACAACAGCGTCAGGTCTCAAATGACCAGCACATTTCACCAGCTCCCCCGTCCATCACCCCAGGGGTCACGGTTGGACGCCCCTAACCCTTGACCCCTCGACCCCAGACAGCGGAAGCATGCTCAGTGACTGCGGCTGGGTCTCTGTCTCTGTCCAGCTGCGTCTCTCCGCATGTAGCTGTCCTCACTCATTGTCTCTACCTCCCCACTGCCAACGCTCATTTGCAGTCCTTAATGCTGTTAATGCTTCACACAGAAATGACGCCCGGGGCAACTCGTCCTCTTCTCCCCTAACTCTCTGCCTGTCCGACAGGCTGATTTCTCTCCTTGTCATTATCACCTATTTTTTTTGTATGTGTGTGTGTGTGTGTGTGTGTGTGTGTGTGTGTGTGTGTGTGAGTGTGTGTCTGTGTCTGTGTACATGTGTGTGTGTGTGTGTGTGTGTGTGTGTGAGTGTGTGTCTGTGTCTGTGTACATGTGTGTGTGTGTGTGTGTGTGTGCGTGTGTGTGTGTGTGTGTGTGTCTGTTCACATATGTGTGTGTGTGTGTGTGTGTGTGTGTGTACATGTGTGTGTGTGTGTGTGTGTGTGTGTGTGTGTGTGTGTCTGTGTACATGTGTGTGTGTGTGTGTGTGTGTCTGTGTACATGTGTG
>NW_027666724.1:7500-10000 GCF_963457725.1 Sprattus sprattus | reverse complement strand
TGTGTGTGTGTTTTGCAGCTCCAGATTTCTCTGCATTACTGAGTTGTTTTAAAGGCAGCACCTCGTCACATCGTTTTAAGACCAGCATCACTGCTCTTAGGAGGAAACCTGGAGTGAGATGTTCTGCTTAATGCTTTAGCTGAGCTGTGTGTGTGTGTGTTTGTGTGCATGCATGTGTGTAAGTGAGGAAGGATGTATCAGTGGTGGAGAGCAGTGTTCTCTCTCTCTTTCTGTCAGTTTGAATGTGTGTGTGTGTGTGTGTGTGTGTGTGTTAGTGTGTGTGCAAAGAAGGATGTTCCTGCTGATGCTGTGAAGCAGCGAAGTAGCAGCATTAGCAGCAGCAGCAGTATTAGCAGCAGCAGTAGCAGTAGCAGCAGTAGCAGCATTAGCAGTAGCAGCATTAGCAGTAGCAGCAGTATTAGCAGCAGCAGAAGCAGTAGCAGCAGTAGCAGCATTAGCAGTAGCAGCATTAGCAGTAGCAGCAGCAGCAGCAGCAGTAGCAGCAGCAGCAGTAGCAGTAGCAGCAGCAGCAGCAGCAGCAGCAGCAGTAGCAGCATTAGCAGTAGCAGCAGCAGCAGTAGCAGCATTAGCAGTAGCAGCATTAGCAGTAGCAGTAGCAGCAGTAGCAGCAGCAGCAGTAGCAGCAGCAGTAGCAGTAGCAGTAGCAGCAGCAGTAGCAGCAGCAGTAGCAGTAGCAGCAGCAGCAGCAGCAGTAGCAGCAGCAGTAGCAGTAGCAGCAGCAGCAGTAGCAGCAGCAGTAGCAGCATTAGCATTAGCAGTAGCAGCAGCAGCAGTAGCAGCATTAGCAGTAGCAGCAGCAGCAGTAGCTGCAGCAGCAGTAGCAGCAGCAGTAGCAGCAGTAGCAGTAGCAGTAGCAGCAGCAGCAGTAGTAGCAGCAGCAGCAGCAGCAGTAGCAGCATTAGCAGTAGCAGCAGCTGCAGCAGCATTAGAAGTAGCAGCAGTAGCAGCATTAGAAGTAGCAGCAGTAGCAGCAGCAGCAACAGCACTCTGCCTGACCTGAAGTGTGGGGGTGTGATCTGGAGCTGTGTGGAGCGGAGCGCGTCGCAGAACAGGGGGACTGATCTCTCTGTCAGCAGTACAGCATCGACATGAGAGGCAAGGCTACAGTCGTTTACATAGCAACTGGAGGAAGGCGATGGAGGGAGAGAGAGACACAGAGAGGAAGAGGGAGAGGACGGAAAAGATCATATTGTTTGCTACCGTTGTGGTTGG
The DNA here is from genome assembly GCF_963457725.1 of Sprattus sprattus. Classification (NCBI taxonomy): domain Eukaryota; kingdom Metazoa; phylum Chordata; class Actinopteri; order Clupeiformes; family Clupeidae; genus Sprattus; species Sprattus sprattus. The sequence goes on along the minus strand of NW_027666724.1, from coordinate 8,767 downwards.
CTAAGGAACGCTGTAATTAAACAAGGGATGTGTGTGTGTGTGTGTGTGTGTGTGTGTGTGTGTGTGTGTGTGTGTGTGTGTGTGTGTGTGTGTGTGTGTTTCCCATTGGCAGAGAAAAACCTGGTTTACTGTTTATTTATCAGCTCAGTCTAATGTCCAATACACAAACTGAACAGACAGAAGGTTCTTCCAAGGTTTGTATTGTAATGCCTAACCACACTGAATTGAGTCATGCATTCATTCTGTCTAGAACCTTCTCTCTTTGCAGAGTACAAGATCTTTAGAGTCCCTAAAATCTAATTCAAAACATCTAATCCAGACTAGATGTCAAGCCCTCAGGGTACACATTTCTGTCTTTGGTATATTATTGTGTCTAGAGCTTCATGGAGTTTGATTGGCCACTTCAGTCTTTGGTATATTATTGTGTCTAGTGCTTCATGGAGTTTGATTGGCCACTTCAGTCTTTGGTATATTATTGTGTCTAGTGCTTCATGGAGTTTGATTGGCCACTTCAGTCTTTGGTATATGATTGTGTCTAGAGCTTCATGGAGTTTGATTGGCCACTTCAGTCTTTGGTATATGATTGTGTCTAGAGCTTCATGGAGTTTGATTGGCCACTTCAGTCTTTGGCATATGATTGTGTCTAGAGCTTCATGGAGTTTGATTGGCCACTTCAGTCTTTGGTATATTATTGCGACTAGAGCTTCATGGAGTTTGATTGGCCAACCCTGGATGTAAACCTTCCTCCTGAAGGTACAGTTAGGAGATTGAGATCCATCTTTCCTGTTCCAAGGGGAGTCGTGGGTGAAACTAAACCAAACAGTTTGTCCATCTTTTTGCCACTTTGTATCAGTAAGTCTGCAACGACACTGGTTGCTACTGCTGTAATTGGATACTTATACCACAGTCCTCATATCAATGAATCTCTTCCTGTCTACAGAGATTATGTCTAAAAACTATTCTGTCTGCATCAGACACAGCCATCAATCTGACATGTGTTCCCCCTTTTTCTCTCTCTCTCTGTATGTATGTGTGTGTATAAGGAACACAAAATGTGCTCAATGATTGCATGGATTTGCAAGTGTGTGTATATGTGTGTAAGTGCGTACTTGTGTAAGTGTATGTGTGTGTGTGTGTGTGTGTGTGTGTGTGTGTGTGTGTGTGTGTGTGTGTGTGTGTGTGTGTGTGAGTGTGTGTGTGTCTGTGTGTCTGTACTGTCAGCCTCTAAAAATGACAGTAGGCTAATGGTGAAACCTGAGCTCCATAG
>NW_027666724.1:0-5000 GCF_963457725.1 Sprattus sprattus | reverse complement strand
TTACTCCAGCCAAAGGTTTAACATTAGCTTTAAGACACAGTGGCTTCGTCTCAGCGGAACTTCCTGGCTGTCACTTTGTTATTTACTCAGTCTGCCTAATTGAATTAAAATGCACAGTTTATAGTTGTTCTTTTTATTATATGATTTGTAACCTCATTTTGCAAGGGGATGCAATTGCTGAAAAGGCAATGTGATGTTTACTGTTTGCTAGGAAGCCCGTCATCTCAGTAGTTCATTAACTTAGATTCATGAGATCCTTTCGGACCTCACGATTTCGATCCTTTCGGACCTCACGATGTGGACCCAATCGGTTCTAAAATCTGCTGATGCAGTTGATGGGCCGTGTCCTAAAGTGACATGGTATCGATAGCACTAGGATCTTGGCTTCACCTCCCAGAAAGGGGTACACACATAAAATCTGAAGCTTCATGTAGCTGTTAACTTGATGCAAGTCCATGTAGGTCATATGGTGCCTTCTAGTGTTTTTTAGTGCACAGAGCTTCTGAGGACAAGCCATTTGTCCCTCCTCTCCATTGTGGTATGTTTCATCACTAACTCACCAAGCTAAGGCTGTTTTCACCAACATGTGAACACTGTTTAATGGGCCGATATAACAATCAACCGGATAAACTGGAGATGTGATATTTACCCTCAGCGCACTGCAAGCAACTTTGCATAAAGGAGCACTGTTGAATGAGCTTGAAGTGATACTTTAATAGGACACAGTATGAGCTTTGGAGAGAGAAAGCATTCTGTTGTCTTTGACATGAAAAGGATATCCCACGTGACAGACTTGTCTAGGGACTGAACTGGGCTGATTAGAAGAGCTTTTGTTTGCTTCTGTTTATTGTTCGGTCCGTTCCAGCTGATCTGGAAGCTAATGATCATACCATAAGCATTGAAAGGAGCAGTGTTGCCAAATGCTAAGCCAATTCACTGTAGCTGAAAAATCTGTTCCGTTCTGCTTTCAGATGCCCCCCCCCCCCCCCCCACCCCACCCCCCTATTTTAGAATAACTAGATTTTCTCTCAGCTTGGTGTCGCAAACCGTCCAATGAGCTCATTCTAGGTTTATTTTCTTTTTTTCTTCTTAAACGTATGCTCAGATATAATGACACTGATTCCAAGCAGCGCTGAATACATTTTCCTGAATGCTGTGCATTGTGTACCATCTGAAGGTGATTCCCCCCCCCGCCCCCACACCCCTTCCTGTATCAGTGGAGTGTTTCATTCTCATGACAGATGGTGTGTTTCTGTGTGTCATACCACCAAGAAAGAAAATAACGAATAAGCCTGAAATTTCACAAGATTATCAGACTCAAAACCTCACAATGTTATATAAAAATATCTAAACGTGATGGTGAACGGCACACGGTTTTGAGTTTATTCCAGACATTTTATTGCTTTGACTTCGACGCCATTTCAGTGGACTATGATGGCGCACTCACTGAACACATTGGAAAGAAAGAAGTTGCCTTGGCTGAAAGTTTAATATTTAATTGATTAATTCTATTGATTAAATACTCCACTGAAAGTTTAATATTTAATGGCTATTGATTAAAATACTCCACTCCAAACCCAAAACCTTACAAGGTCAGTGTTTGCTAAGAGATATAGAAAGAGATATTTACTCTTCACACAACAACCTGTAGAACATTTCAACACCACTGTAAAGAGTCTGGGGATTGCATCATAGCATTTCATAATCTGGGTTCTTTGGCCTGTCTGACATCAAGTAACTTCAGTAAAGTTGCGTAAAGCAGAGAATGTTCAGAAAAAGAAAACTTTTAAGCTTATACAGATATGCTTGATGAAGCGTTTTGCGTAATTTTGGCTATGGTTTAATACTCCAGAAGTAATGATGGGCCTACATGATCCACTCTGCTCAACAGGCATGATCAAACTGTTACTTTGCCGTTTGGTATAACTTCGGGGTCAGGTTCATTTGGCTGTGTATGTGTCATAATTGTGTCCTCAATTTCAACGTCCTTCCCTTCTGTCCCTCTTTCCTCATGTTGTCTTTTTCTGCTTTCTTCATTGCCCTCCAGCTGATTCTCTCTGTGATCCAGGGCCACTGGCTGGACAGATAACAGTCTGGGATCTTCTCCATCATAGATCTTTGAGAAAAAGCTCCGTAACTTGAAGATGAGATGCAACACTGCATCTTGCTTTCACTGATGCTCATTTATGTTGGGACAAACATTGCCAATTTGAATTTTCTCAGAAGTGAGGGGTACGTTTTGGAGTCTCTGTGAAACGCGGGGGGGGGGGGGGGGGGGGGGCATCTGCCATCTGCACCGCTGCTACTGAGACAGAGTTCAGCTGAGGACAGTGTGTGTGACTTTTGTGTCTGTGTTGGATTGTGTGTGTGTGTGTGTGTGTGTGTGTGTGTGTGTGTGTGTGTGTGTGTGTGTGTGTGTGTGTCTAGTCTGCCACACAAACTCAATGCACATTTACACCCAGAGAGCAAAACAAATAATCTCGAGAGAGAGAGAGAGAGAGAGAGAGAGAGAGAGAGAGAGAGAGAGAGAGAGAGAGCGAGAGAGAGAGAGAGATAGAGTGAGAGAGAGTGAGAAAGAGTAAGAGAGAGCGAGAGAGCACAAGAGAGCGCAAGAGGGATCGGTAGAAGAGAGAAGCGTGGGGGCGTAAGGCCTCCTGGGAATCTCTGTGTTCTCTGCCATGTCACCTGGAAGCCGATGCCGATGCTTATGGAACACACAAGTGAACACACTCTCAGACACACACAAGAAAACCCACTCTGCAAACACACACACTGATACAAGTGCGCATACAGGAAATGGCATGATCACAGCCACACACATATACAGCCGCGGAAAAAATTAAGAGACCACTTCAAAATGATCAGTTTCTCTGGTTTTACTATTTATTGGTATGTGTTAAAGTAAAATGTACATTTTTGTTTTATTCTATAAGTCCAATTTTCAGCTTTGCCCAACACATGGTCGTCTGATGGTTAGACGGAGACCTGGAGAGGCCTACAAGCCAGAGAGTCTTGCACCTACTGTGAAATCGGACTCATCAGAGAAGACGAACTTAGAAGAACCTCCAGTCCGCTTTTTCAACCCTTATGGTCTTTTACAAACCTCAGCCAGGCAAAGTACAACGTTGTCCCGGAAGAAAAACTTGCTTCCTTTTGCTCTGACAATGTTCCCCAACTCTGAGAAGTGTTTTTTCCAGCAGGGCAATGCTCCATGCCACACAGCCAGGCCAGTAAAGGTGTGGATGGAGTACCACCAGATCAGGACCCTGTCATGGCCAGCCCAATTTCGAGACCTGAATCCCATAAAAAACCTCTGAAATGTGATCAAGAGGAAGATGGATGGTCAAAAGCCATGAAAAGAAGCCGAGCTGCTTGAATTCTTGCGCCAGGAGTAGCATAAAGTCACCCAACGGCAATGTGAAAGACTGGTGGAGAGCATGCCAAGACACATGAAAGTTGTGATTTTAAATCAAGGTTATTCCACCAAATATTGATTTCTGAACTACTCCTAAGTGTAAGCATTAGTATTGTGTAGTTTAAAAATGAATATGAGCTTGTTTTCTTTGCATTATTCGAGATCTGAAGACACTGCATCATTTTTGCTATTTTGACCAATTGTCATTTTTCTGCAAATAAATGATCTAAATGACAATATTTTTATTTGAAATTTGTAGGAATGTTGCCAGTAGGTTATAGAATAAAACAAAAATGTACATTTTACTTTAACACATACCAATAAATAGTAAAACCAGAGAAACTGATAATTTTGAAGTGGTCTCTTAATTTTTTCCGCGGCTGTATGTGTAAAATAAGAGTAAACACACACCTTGCACACACTCACAGAAACACACATCACTCACATACACACAAATGACACACATATACACACATAACACACATATACACATCAGCTCAACTGAACAAGGCTTGCATATAAATGCATACACATTTGATGGGTAAACTGTATATGCACACACACACACACAGCATTTATCTTGACTATACATTTCTTCAAGGGGACTGGGGCATCTAAAACCTGGGACATGTGGACAAGGATAGCACACATGGAGATGGAGTGTGTTTGTGTGTAGTTTTAGAGTGTGTGTCTGCCTATGTAAGTGAGCGAGAATGTGTGTGTGTGTGTGTGTGTGTGAGAGAGAGAGAGAGAGAGAGGGAGTGTGTATGTGTGTCTGTGTGTGCATAAAAGCCATTCAGGGGTTAGAGTGACAGTGCAAGGTGAACCTGGTGTGTGTGTCTGTGTGTGTGTCTGTGTGTGTGCCTGTGTGTGTGCGTGTGTGTGTGTGTGTCTGTGTCTGTGTGTGTGTGTGTGTGTGTGTGTGTGTGTGTGTGTGTGTGTGTGTGTGTGTGTGTGTGTGTGTGTGTGTGTGTGTGTCTGTGTCTGTGTCTGTGTGTGTGTGTGTGTGTGCGCGCGCGCTCTCTGGATACTCACCTGTCAGCTCAGCAAGCCCACAGTCTCCTGTCCCCTGATCCCTTCCCAAAATATGCATCGCCCACAGAGACTGTGCTGACCTCTCTCTCTCTAACACACACACACAGTTTTTTTCTCTCTCTCTCTCTCTCTCTCTCTCTCTCTCTCTCTTTCTCTCTTTCTCTCTCTCTCCCCTCTCTCTCTCCCTCTCTCTCTCTCTCTCTCTCTCTCTCTGTTGCTGTGTGGCGTTGAAGATGATGGGCAAACTATTTCTAGAGTGTAATGGGGAGAAATGGGAGGGGTTTGAAGATGTTTCCTTATTTTTAATGGGATGGTGTAAACCTTGTTGACTTAACGTTGTATACACAGACACACACACACACACACACACACACACTCAGTCTCTCTCTCTCTTTCTCTCTCTCTCCTCCAGCTCCCCTGTCTGTTTCTCCTTGTGTCTCTGCATAATGAAGCTGCTCCTCTGTTGTCTGTGAGCCTCCTCTCTCTCTCTCTCTCTTGTGTTCTCTCTTTCTCCTTCTCTCTCCTCTCCTCCTCTTCCTCCTCTCACTCT